>NC_142391.1:7273225-7573225 GCF_059441095.1 Idiotropiscis lumnitzeri
TGTTTTTCCTAAAAAAAAAAAATAAATAAATAAAATGATGAAATGAAAAAAAAAAACAATTCTGACAGAAATTGGATTACCTCAACAATTTAGGAAGGAACTGCATTGGAAAACAAGGTCCTCTTACACTGTTTTTGATCTCGCCTACCCGACTGCGAGCGCACCTCATTTTCGAAATCCTTGGACGAATAAGAAGGCTATTCGACAATAATATTCTGCTTTCCTCCAGAGCAAAGTAAGTGTCACATCTTGGTCATTTTTGCAATTCCTTCAACTTTTGCGCAAGAAAATCTGAAACTGAATATTTCTCTTTGTGAAACTGGAAGCGCCCGTTTGTCGTTTGATGCTATTTACTCTCGTCCTGGCCTGGCTCGGCGTTGTCAGGTGAGGTTTTTGTATTCGTCTTGAAAGGGTTTTCCTTGAAGTGACTCGGGTGTCAGCTTCCGTGACGCGTCGTCTTTTCGATTGTCTTTGCACTCGGAGGAGATGTGAGGACGGAGCGCCTCCTCAGCCGTCACAATATTGATACTGTACGATGGCTGTCGAGGCACGAGCCTACCCTCATCCCCCCCATTCGCCTGCACCAGCTTCTAATCTGGCCTGACAGACCGTGCGGCGCTTGAATGATAGCAGGTGTGACATCACAAACAAGACAGGATGAAGTTGTGAAAGGAAGGAGGAAAAAAAATAATTCTTGATGAATTAATCTGGTTCTGATGGAAATTTATTGTCATTTTCTTATGAATTCTGTCTGATCCAATTAGAAAGTGATGGCTGATGGGACGATGGCTTCATTGTTGCCTTACACTTTGACGTTTTAAAATGTAGTTGATTTTTTCATTCTATTCTATTGTAGTCTAAAAAAAAAAGTTTTGAGTCAAAGTTGCAAAGTGAAAATGTTGGTACAAGTGTTTTTAAATGTATTTTTGGGTGGGTTGCCAAATCCTTTTCCTCTTTCCCGTCCTGGTCTCACAGGAAAGATGCTTGAGTTTGTTCATTTTCCCAAAGGAAGAAGTTGAAGGCCGGGATATTTCTTTTTTTTTTCTTTTTTTCTGTCAGATTTGCAAGATTATTCCCATCATGATCCTATTAGCCACAGGGTGAATGTGACTTCTTAAGAGGGATTTCTGGAAAAATAGTTGCCTGCAAAAAAAACAAATGGCTCGCCAGGACAATCCCAGAGAAAAACGTATTGCCCCTTGCGGATACAATTCAAGGGGGCTACGTTTGGGTTCTCAAGGCCAGCAAATCTGAAAATCATAATCCTGAACCACAAGTACCACTTGACGTTCCCAGCAGGCTTCTTTCCGGGAACTTTGAGATTGCTGAGGCGGAGCTGATTTAGACGGGGATTAATCTGTCCGAGCACCTGCAGTCTGTATGTAACAAGCCAGCCAGCGTTGGCCCCGACTCACCCTCAACATCCAGGTTAACTGAGGTACTACTTCAGGAATGCATAACTCAAAGACGCCACACCATTTTTGTTGATGTTTTTATAGAAGAAAAGTAACTCTGTGTTGAATAAAAACTAAATTACTCATCATCGTCAAATGAAATGTAACACAAACAAGAGTGTCATTCCTGCACGTGCTGCAGTATTTGTGGATTGGATGTTCAGGCACGCGTTTTAATTTAATTTAATTGAACTCATTCACTGCCACTGATGGCTAAAGACGTCAAAGATCCATTTCTTTACTTGGCTGGTAGTGAATAAATTTAATTTAATTTAATTTAACTTGACTGTATTTTATTTTATTCAATTGTATTTTATTTTATATTATTTATTGTATTTTATTGTATTTTATTTTATTTTATTAAGGGGTTGAAGTCGGGTTAGCTGGTTAGTCTCCATGTGACGCAGCTCCTTGCGAGTGCGCTCATTTTGTGTTTGTGTAGTTGACTGCTCAAAAAATGGCTGCCCGTGCGGCAACTGTGTCTCTCCTTATCCACATATAAGGGCATTACGGTAAATGGATGGCTCCATACTTTTTATTTGAGCGATGGCATATCTGAAGCTCACTCTAAATTTTTGGAAAAAAAAAAAAAAAAAGCAACGGCTCATAACTCAAAAATCATATTATGGCTTTCTGTGTCATTATTTGATATTCAATTTGATTAAAAAAAAACAACAACCACAAATGCAACGTCACAAGGTCTACCAGAATACACTCTACACTTTGCCCATGCCTAATGACAAGCTGACCAACCAGCTAGCTTGAGACGCTAACGTAGCAGTCTACCGCTTCATTGAGCCCTTCTTGTCTGACCATACCAAAAGATGAATTCAAATGCACAACAACAGATCATGAAAGACCTCAAAACAACTGCTCGATACTGGAATGGAAGGAAAACAGAAAGTAAAAAAAAATGAGTTTTTCCTACTTGGATGAATCCTTTGATGTGGTTTAAAGGCCATCAAGGGAAGTGTACTAACTTCAGAATATATATATATATATATATATATATACATATAATATATATAAAAATATATTATATATATTATATATATATATTATATATAACTGTTAACTGATATAAATGAATGCAAAGATTGTTTGAATTTTTGGGGGTCGAGCTGAATGAGTCTTGGGAGTTTGCTCATAAATAGATTCACATTCATGCACTCATTTTAATGAGCGAGATTTATCGTCTCCTGTCCTTCCGCGGTTTATTGTCTTCGGGTCAGGCGCCCCTGCGGTTGACACCATATGTGAGCGAAGCAGGGGGCGCCCCCCTGGAAGTCATGCCACTGAGCTCAGGTAAGTTCCCCCTAACCGGATCACCCCCTAACCAACTCCCCCACGCTCCAAACCAAGCGGGCACCCAGGGGAGAGGAGGTGTTAAAACCTGAAGGGCCTTTGCCTGGTGCAACCCATCGGCCCTCCTTCTCCTCTCGGCCCCCCATGAGCATGCAACCATCTGCTCCCCACCCCCGCCCAGCTGGCCACCTTTGATCCCACCAAATTTGAGCTAAAACGAGGATGATGACTGAGCTCTTCCAGTTTGTTCCACAGAAGCAAGGGAGGAGGGAGACAAGAGGAAGAGCGAACGTCCGCAGGCCCGGACGGATGGACGGACCAAAATTTGGACGAGGAATCCTGTTTTTGGGGAAATGCATTTCACCGGTGGGAGTGCAAGCCAACCCGCTCCTCCAGTATCGTCGGAAGTGTCTATTGACAAGTTAGGCAGCAAAGCACTTTTGCTTCTTTTAGACAAAGCAATGACATGACTAAATGAAGCTCCTCGCCTCACTTCAACAAAGCTCCTTGGCCCTAATATTTTTATATTAGACATGGTTATGACTTGAGCATAAAATTAGTGACGGAGGATAGGGTCTGGAAAAAAAAGAAAAGTAAAATGGCAAAATTGTGAATGGCAAATATGTGATCAACACGTACTGGTAAACAGATTTTCACTATTTTTTTTTTTTTAATCACAGATGCAGGTAAACTTTTCTAGATTTTTTTGGGGCCGTTGGTTCAGAATGTGCCCTCGTTATTTTAATTAGCACATCAGGTATTCATAATAATAAAATGATAACAGTCATGAATTGTAATATGCAATACTAAACATATTGATCATTATTTCTGAATGAAGATTTACGTTCAGCAACAGGTGGAATTTTTTTTTCTAAAATGTTACAGCATAAATTACAATGTGGGATAAAATCTTTATTGCGCAAGCTTTTATGGGCCGAACTAAAACAAAAAGAAATAAGCCGCAGCAACTGTTTAAAAAACATAAAGAAATATATATATATATATATATATATATATTACTGTACATTGGAACAAGCCAGAAGTCCCTGCGAATGGCAGCTAGCCAGGCGCTAGCTAGCTAGCTTACTCAGAGTTCGTTCTTTTCAAGCAGCACAAAAAGATGGAAGGCAACGTGTGAAATCAGTCACGGAATATTTAAATCACGGTCCTTTTTGTTCACGAAAAGTTACTCCAAAGCAGGGAAGAAAAAGTAGAAAATCAGGAACAGTATTAAGCTAATTGCTTAATGGAAGAAACACTAGCTAGTGCCGCTCATCACAAACACACAGTTAAGTATTTAATGGTTGCTGAAAGAAAGTCTACCGAGGTGCACGGAAATCTTACGTGATGAATAGATTACAAAACTCAGATTCAAAATATTTAAAATATCACTGGACATATGGCGTATTTTCCTAATAAGAATATCTGAACTGAGTCCGCAATAGTAGCACACTCGTGTTTTTGTTTCCAGCAAACCGGGCCCCAAATTGCTTCCCCAGAAAATATAATGTGAATAATTAAAAGCCAATGATTAAACATTGAGATAATATTTAATTAAGGCGTCTCATTAGAATTCTTGGTGCAGCGCCATTAATAGGTCATTAGCACAATTAATTAATTAAGCTTCCCCGAACTACCAAAAGGAATTCAATCCATAACGAGATGTTTTTGAGGGACTTAATTAGGTAATCTGCGCCCCCACAGAGGCCGGCGTACGGAATCGAATGTCAACTAAAATGACTGCTAAAACTCGCTGAACTTCTCGTTACGGCTCGCTGGGACGATAAATCGTGATTGCGCCCGTCGCCGTTGAGATGTGAAGTAGAAAAAGGAAATACAATTCAATCGAAACTTTTTGAGGCCCGTTAATGGTCTTTGTATTGCTAAAATTGCTAAAAACACAATTTAAACATTTTTAGAATGTTTCAGAAAAATTAGGTTAAACACGGAATTATAATTGGTTCCCACTCATTCAGACTTTTTTTATTTCACCAATTTTTCATTTTCGTTAAATACAGAGACTTAAAAAAAATGGCATTTTCTGGTCTTTGTCAGTGTAAATTGTAATCCCTATTTAACAAATTAACTTATTTTTTTACGACAAATACGGCAACACAGTTATTAGGTAAGTCGGGCAAAAATGCTGAAAGAAAATTGATTAACATACACATCAATGTATTATTTATTTGTTTGGTCCTGCGAGTTGCCATCCTCATGCAAATTTTTTAAATGGAAAATATAAAATTCAAACATTTATTGATGTTCTGCTCATTCCAGTTTTTGGTGCTAAAACAGAAAACGCAATTCATACCTTGAATTTTTCACACCAGCAATATGGAAATTCTTCTTAACGGCCCTGCCTATTATGATCTGTGGCAATAACGCAAAAATTCTAAAAATATGAGAACTGCATGAATATTGACGGTGCCGTCCATAACGACGTTCGTATTTCTAAAATACCAAAAAAATGTAAGAAATTTATTTTGAAAAATGAGAAAAAAAATTAGAGCAACTGAATTTTTTGGTTTCACTTGTTCTTTATATCTGCTACACAAAAATTAAAACAAACCACAAATTTGTAAAAATTATTGAAAAAAAAAACTTGTGGCAGTAATTTTAGAAACTTTTAAAATGTCCTCCCAATATAATGTTTACTTTCAAGTAAAAGTCTTACTTTACAAATTAAAAATGTTGAGTAACATCTTCAAATCAATTAAAAATCAAACAACTTCAGAACATTCATTCCATGTTGAAACCCTTGACATGAATCATCGTCAAAGTACTTGATCCATATTCTGCAGAAGAAAGTCAGCGAGCTGGGAAAGTGTGTGTGTGAGTGTGTGTATTTACATGTGTGTGCGTGCGTGAGATCAGGGGTGAGCCCCCCCCCGGCTGTGATCCTTCGTCCCCGTAGCGTGAACAATCTTGGCGCCTGATCTGCCCGGCAACCCGGCTCGCATATCTAAAAAGCGGTTATCTCCGCGTCCCGCTGCCTCCGTGGCCGCACTCGGGCTACGTTTAATCACGGCGGGCCCGGTGGGAGAGCACTGTCTTTGCGCTGGCATAATCAGACGAGGCTGCCATGTGTCCTGGTCATACGTATTAATCCTGCCTCGCTATGGCTACGGCCTTATCAGCTCCCAAAGCCCACCTCTCATGGGATCTGAGCTGCTGCCTCAGCGCCCTCTAATCCGCCCTGAGAAATTGTTAACACCATGTAAATGCGTCCAGGGATGATATATGGCGTCTTGTATAACATACGTGTTATTGTTGAGCGTTTTGCATGCGGCTTGTGAGATTATGCATAGAATAGCGGGGAAAGATGGTATTGATTGATGGGGATAACAAACGTCCAATATCGTTTTAGATGCAAATGCTCACTCGGCGTTACAGGACAAATCTTTTGGGCTGCTTATGGATATGGACAAGCATGAAATAGTGGAGGGATTGGACGACTTATCTCAGGCGGCTATGTTCGTATAACGGAATGTACGTGGCGGTGAGGAAGCATCGGGATTTCTTTGTTAAACGAATGTATGGACAGAATTAGTGTAATTTGACTCCTGAACGATCAAAACTCGTTTCAGTCCTATTTTTAAACATGATATCGGAAACAATTAGGGATTCTTTGCTTGTTTATAATTTGTGGCAGGTTCAGTACGGACAGGAAAAAAAACAGTCAGAGATGTTGATGAGTCATGAGAGCTACTATAGCTTCTGTTATACTGCTATCGACAAAGCTGCCTTTCTCTAAAGCATGCGAGCTAGCATGCGCGAGCTAGCATGCGCGAGCTAGCATGCGCACCTACTGCCCGAAGATAGCTGGGATAGGCTCCAGCACCCGCCGCGACCCTTGTGAGGAGAAGCAGTACGGATAACAGATTTCTTTTTGTCATTGGAATTTGGCCAAAACGTCAGAATTGTAGTCACTTCAATACACATTTTTGACAGCATTGCTATAATGTTGATTCCAGCCTGATTAGTTCGATTCAACCTCTCATTTTGTTACGTTCTTATGTAGATGTAAATTGTTTCATCTTTGGTCTGTCAGCATCGCAGAAATGTATTGGAAGTTGACATTTTATTGTCAAGGATTTGAATTTTTAACAAGTCAATGAAAAGGTGCTGTCAACAATTCCTGTATGACTCCCAAGCAGAAATACACAGAAAAGACGTCATCAACAACAACCTTCCCAATCATCAAACGTCTCCAGTTTTGTTGTCTTTGTCTTGGCGTGTTACAGTTCGAGAACAGCGCGAGAGCCTTTGTTGTCACTTCCTGTCAAGGTTGGTTAGGCCTCAGCGTCAGTTCCGACGGACACGCGAAGCCGTGTGATATTCCTCTAGTCGGTTAATTAGTCCCCCCATCTTTTCTCTTCTTGGAAAAATACGACTCAAAGTACTGTCTGGCGTGATTAAAGGCAGCTCATTATCTGTGACTCGTCTCGGTCTCATTCAAGCCCCCACTGAGGATGCCAAAGACGAGCCGCAATTGCGTCTGTCGCCAAAAAAGACAACTCCACTCCACAACTAGGGCTTGATTTTAACCCCCCGCCCCCTTTTTTTTCTTTTAATGATTTGAGTAAAGACAATGTATGGTATCTGTAGGCAAGGCTTTGATTGTTTTGAGCTTTTGACTGCATTTGGACCCGCCTAGCAATTTTAAAATGCTAGGTGAAGACGAGACAAATAGTCAACGGTGACGTATGGATCGCCGCACGGTGGGACTTTTTTTTTTCCATCGACAGTAATTTTGGTCAAGACCAATTCTATATAGATCAATATAGATTCTTGTATTTTGGCGCTACTGCCATTTTTGTAAAAAAATCCAATGAAATTCTTCCAACACCCCACCCAAAACAGTCAACAGTTAAATGGAAATGTTCCAAGTGAATACATTTGGAAAACCGCCCGGCAACAGGGGAGCCCAAACTAGCAAGCTGCTTTTCAAGATGAGGTCTGATTAGACCCAAGATTGGCCCTCGACTGGAGGACGGACATGACGGCGCTTCCCCCAGAGATCACATTTGCACCTGCCCCATCCGGAAACAATGCCACCCCTGAGCTCATTTACGCCGCGCACTGGTGGACGTTGCTTTCGGAATTGGAAAACGTATTCACCACTGAGTCTGTTAATTTGCCCAGGAAACTGCCGACTGAGCTGAGCGGACGGCGGCCGTGATGGCTTTTTGACAGGGACGGTTTGGACGACAAGCCGGGACAAACAACCATGCGGCGCACCCCTGTCGGGGAAGGGGGTGGGGGGCACTGAACTTTGATTCAAACATAAAATAATCCTAACTGCCTCATGGAGAGGGATAATCTCCATAAAGTGAAATCACACAAGGGCGGACGTTGGCGGAATAGGACATCTCTTTCTTGACAGGTGACCGGATTGATGATTCCAGAAAAAAAAAAAAACATACACGGGGATGAATTATGACAGTTTTCATATTAGGGTCGACTTATCTGGCGTGAAAAAAAGAGAGCATTAAGGCCAGCGAGTACATCGAGCGATACAATCACAAATTGACCTGCCAATCACTTCACCGTGGCTTCAAAGGTGCAGATAAGGTCGCTGAAAGCAGATTTCCCCGTCCTTCTTTTTGCTTAAGCACATTTTTTTTGGGGGTGAGGGAGGGGGTTGGCGACAAGAACATGAAAAAGATTCGGGATCATTCAGCCGACCTCGAAAGTAAAAGGGATTTAACATGCTCACAGAAATAGCCGTTTAATACTTTCTTCATGTCTGGCAAGATACGGTCCAAAAGGGGGGTGTCGCCAAGGGCTTACAAGGTAATCTCATTGATATTTATTCATCTAATGATGACTAAATGTAAACTAGGGGTGGTGCAAAGATGACCCCAATGAGTCGTCCGCGGCGAGGTGCCGAAACGCACCCCCCCCCCCCAACCCGCCAAAACCAGACGTGCGCTAATCCACGGCGAGGTATTAAAGTTAGCAAATGGTAGATAATGCCGGCAGATTCACAAATGGATGTCCAACAATGATCCGCGTAAGGGCGAATTAAAGCTTCAGGCAAATTGGATGTAACGAAGACTTAAGTCAAGATAGTGTAGACGCCGATGCCGCCGCCGCCGCCGCCGCCGCCGCCCTTTAGTCCCCATTCGAGAACCCTCACGTGGAAGTTGGCTCGGGACTAAAAACGCATTCCATCTTCAAACAGCTTAGCACTACGTCTGGTAATTACATATTTTCTCAGATCGTCTATAATCTCGGAGAAAAAAAAAAAAAAAAAAAGTTGGAAGAGGAAGGAGGGTACTGGAGACATAAAGTCGAGGATGGAGTGAGGGGGGGGGGACTTTTTCCGGGGGAGAGATCACTCCTCACGTTAGCCGGAGCTGTCGTACCTGTCGGTGCAGCGCTGACAGGCGGTTTGTTTGGACGGAGAGGTCAGGCAAGGAGCAGGGGGAAGTGAAAGAATGCGGAGGACACTCAAAGTTAGCGATAGTGCGAGGGGATCGGGCAGCAGAGGTGACATCATGATTTATTGACTGCTGGAGAGAAGGTGGGTGGGGGGGGGGGTATTCTTGACCTGGTCTTGAGGTCGCTGTCATAGTTGCAGGTCGTGGAAAATTTGGTTGGCTTATCTTTTTTAGGCATTCCAAAGGCAGCGGCTGTGGTAGAAATGATCCAAACAAAGAAAAATGATAAAATAAGTTAAGAAAAAAAAAAAGTTGGGATTTTGTGAGTATTCATTCGATGAAGCCAAAATTTTAGAAAAGTCTGTTTCGCGGAACACAATTGTATTAAATTTTTGTGAGATTACGACTCGTCAAAAAAATGGAAATAGTTTGGTTTTAGTGAGCTTTCATCAAATTAATCAATTTGAAAAACAGGCCAAATCCCCCACCCCAACCAACCAAACATGTTTATAAAAAAAAAAACCTTTTAGACGTGAATTAAAGAAAAAGTTAGAAGTGGGGGGGGGGTAAATTCTTGTCAGAGATTATATAATTGGTTGGTTGATTTTTTTCCACGCAAGCATGTTTTGTTGAATGACATTTTTTTTTTTTTTTAAATCGCAAAATCTCGAGTGATCTGCTTTTTTGTTGGAAATTGATCATATGGGCGGATACGGTAAGCCTTTAATGATACCCAAAGTGGAAATTCAGGTGTTATAATAGCACACAACCTATTGCTTTAAAAATAAAAATAAAAATAAAAAGCCTTAACACAAAACTGACATACAAAAATATTTTTAGGAAAAATAAAGTAGAAATGTTCATTAAAGTCCCCGCCCAATGAAAGCAAATATTTCAATTTCAATATATTTATCCACTGGATAGTAACAGTAACCCTTCTAGAGTAAACACCGATTATTCCGCATTAAAAAAAAAAAAGCTTTGAATGCAGCAGTTCGTGTACACAAGGCAGCTTCAGGCCTGAGCCGGTTCAGCTTTTGTCTCCGTCTTGTTTACTCGCCGTTCACAGGCGGCCATGTTGTCGTCACCTGTGAAACGACAAAGCCGGCCGCGCGTCAAGCCCTCATGAGTGCGCACACAAAAAAGGCGCACGCAGGGATACAGTTTGAAGCCATGAAGCCTGCCCATCAGCTAAGCAAACATTTTGCTTTTCATATGACCTGTTGCCGGCCGCTCGGGCTTGCGTGGCAACGTTGGGCTGGGTGGGGCAGCTGTTGATGCGGTTACCAGAACACTTCCCGTCCAGCCTGTAGCAGCTGCCTCCCGTCTATTCTCCAACCCCACCACCTCCTCCCCGGGTGAGGCGAGGCGGGTGTCAGCAGCCGTCTTGACGACAGACAGCTCTTTTCTGCCTCTGGCTGTTACTGTATTGCCTCGGCCTTTCATGGCTCAAAGACAGGCAGCCGGCGTGGAGACCACAATGGCGAGGCAACACACCTCTCTGATTAACACGCACCCTGCATGCTACCGGTTCTGCCTGCAACCTGAAGGGCAGGCGCGTAATGATAACAGTATGTACTGTTTGCGTTATAAAGTTGATGAAAAATGCAGGCGAAACCATATATTTGGGAATGTTAATTATAGTTTGTTTTTATTTCATTATTGTGTGTTTTTTTTTAATTTTGTTCTTTTTAATGCATTTTCAGGGAAGCTCTGTTCGTTTTTATTAGTTTTAGTTTTTTCCGAAAACAGTTTTAGTTTAGTTTTAATTTGTTTTAGTATTAGTTTTTTGTGTTAAATTGGGTGCTAGATTGAAAAAAAATGGCAGTGGTTATTATTGTTGCGTAAAAATTTAACAAAAATATTATTTTAAAAATCCGGTTGTTCTGTGTATTATATATATATATATAATATATATATATATATATATATATAATATATATATATATATATATATATATATATATATTACATTTTATATATATTTTTCCACACATATGAACCAAAAAAGCAAAGCTCTTTTAACCTAGCGTTGTGTTTCGGGCTGAGTTGAGCAGGTGAGCCAATCGAGCCGAAGTCAGACGCAAACTTGTCTGCTAGGATTGACGTCATTTGGTGGCTCTTTTCTTATTTGTTCCTGCTTGATGATGTCGCTTCTGTGCGACAAACATTGAGAGGACGAAAACTCCCAGAAGACTGCTGGACGTTCTCATGTTCCGGCAAACAGCCGTGCCATTCATAGAGAATTCATATTTTTCAAATTAACCCAAAATGCTTGTCTATTAAAGTGATTGCCAAAACATTTTTGCTTGAATTATAGTTAGTTTTAGGTTGTTTTGTGAGCGTAAAATGTAGTTTCAGTTATTTTTAGTTTTTTCATTTTCATTTTTTTCGTTAACAAAAATGCTTTTTCAATATTTGTTCTAGTTAATGTGTTAATTTTGGTTGACTAAAATAACCTCGCGGTGGACACATTTGCCGGTCAGCATTCACAAATGTTATAGTTGCTTTCATGAGAATTCTGCTTTAATTAAATGACCCCATCTATTAAAAAAACAATACTAAAACTAATTTTAAAAAAAATACAAACAAACAAACCTGCTCTAAAAAAACGAATTAAAACGAACCGAATTCGAGAACCAAAAGTCAAAACAAAATAATATCCCTGGAGTTTTGCTAGAAGCTGATGCTGCTCACTTTCTTATTCTTCAGACAGCCAAACTGTGGAGCTTAAGACTGAATAAACAGCGCCTCATTCGGTTGTGCACCCACTTTGCCTCAATTGCTTCAAGCCTGATGAATCAAATATTGATTGAGCACAATAAAAATCAATCAACGATCAGTAAAATCAATGATGACATACTTGCATCCATACACACACAAAGTTCCATCAGCTTTGGTTCAAAGTGCCACTTCAAAGTGTCCTCATATGCAAAAATGTAGTCAAAGAAATGCATGTGGCACCCTTCCGACGTCAAAAGAGTGACTGGCGAGTCGTCTGGCAATTAGTTTATATGCATCAGAAAGAGCGATTTGGACGTGATGAAAACGTATGGGGGGGGGGGGGGTGGAATAAAAGCAAAACAATGATTGCCTAATGCACTTCACGCGCTTTATTTTTTTTTCTTTTTCTTAATCGTACACCGTCCTTAATGAAATCCGACAATTGTGATGCGAGAGACGCTTTCAAAAGCAGACTTTGAAAAAAAAAAAAAAAAGTTGTCAGCGTTATTGATGGCGGCAGTTTGCGCGTGAGTGCCGGTGTGCGCGTGTGCGTGTGCGTGTGTGTGTGTTTGGTCGTTGGCGGGGGAGGCAGGGAGGGAGTGGCGGCGGTTTGCTGGAAGGTGTCACATGATTAAAGTGGCGATCGGAGATAGCGGGATCGTCAGGCTACGGGGAGAGATAAGAGGAGAGTAAGCATGTTTAAAGTGTGCTGTGATCAGCCATTGCGCGAGGGAAAGCAATGACAGGTGTATCGCGACGAGGAAAACAGCGGCGGGGGCAACTCCTCTAAAGGCACCCGGGCTAAAATTAGAATACCTCAGAAGATGCGTGCGCTGCATAGGCGGCGACGACAATTCAAAGGGTTATTTTTATCCTTTCCTGATAATGACCCTCCCGTGCTTGCATATGATGCTAATTCAACACTAGTAGGGGAAAAAAATGTAGGTTTGCCGAAATGACGGGAAGGAATGATAAAAGTCACGTATTTGAAAACAAAAAAAAACAAAAAAATTGTCTTCTTTTTAGAATATGAATAATGTAGTGAATTATCATGCTTTAAAAAAAATAAAAAAAACAAGCATGAAGCTCAAGAATGAGCTTTTAAGACATTGTATGCCAGGTGTAGCAAAGCAGCCCCAGAAAATAACCGAGCCCCCGTTGCGTCTCTAAACATGTGACGTGACTCGGTAAAAAAAGTGCAGCGTTGTCTCATCTGTCCGAAGAATATCGTCCCAGAAGTTTGCGGCTTGTCAATACGCATTTTGAAATATTTCACTCTCGTCAGTTTCAAGTTATTTCAGTGACCACGGGGCTTTTTTCTGTTTCACGGAGGGGTATCAACAAATTGGTCGAAATCTAGAAAAACTTCATGATATCAGTCTCTGGAAGAGAGAAGTGTTACAGAAATATTATTTTCAGACATTAAGTCATTCAATACCATTGACGAATAAATACGTCAAAATCCATTTTTTTTTTACTGGGCTGGTTGTGAATGAGTTAAGCATACCCAAAAAAATAAAAGTGACATTTTTAATGGAAAAATATATCTGTCTGTTTATTTACTCATCTATAGAGTCAAGATTAAAAAAAAACATTAAAAAAAATTCTGTATTTATAAATCTGATGTGTATTTATTGCTTGTGTTTGTTCAAATAAACACGGGAAGAGAATCTTGAAAAAAATGATGAATTAATTGTATATGTCTACGTGTGCCCTCCGATTGTCTGGCAACCAGTTTAGGGTGTACCCCACCTACCTATAAAAAAATGCAACTAATCCTCTATTATAAGCTATTATACTTTTGCGCTTTGGCAAAAACAAATGTATGACGTTGGTGGCATCTCGGAACTACGATGCCGTCAGTTGAGGAGCTTCATTCCGACAAAAGTAGCACTTTGCCACCATCTTGTGGCATTTTGGTGCCTAACACTTTTGTCCAAATGAGTTGAAGAGCCTCATTTAGACAAAAGTAGTGCGTTGAACATTTGGCGGCATCTCTATGCAATTAAGCTTTTTGGCGATTATCAATCGCGGCAGGGCTCGAACCTCACAGTTACAAGACCATAGTGCAGGTGTGGGCAAACTACGGCCCGGGGGCCACATGCGGCCCGTTAAATGTTTTAATCCGGCCCACCGAACTTGACAAAAAAATTAAATGAATAAACCTTGTTAATGTTTTATTTTCTAAATACTTTTGTGAGTCAAAGACATATTTTGTTGTCATGCTTTAGTTCATAAAATTAAATGTATTTCTTTTTCTCCGATGAGGTGAGGTTACCAAAACACTCCATCCATCAGCTCCTGGTCCGGTCCCCTCTGTCAAATTTTAGAACCCATTGTGGCCCGCCAATCAAAACGTTTGCCCACTTCTGCCGTAGTATATGTTGATATATCGGAAGAAAACTAGCTACCTCAACCAAAATGACAAAATATCGATACGTAATCCCGGTGTATCCATGCTGCATCTTTCGAGACTACGATAACTGGCAATATCGATATTTCACCCGACCCTTCCCCGCCGCTACAACATCCCGCTGAAAGAAATTGTCGGCGAGCTACCTGTTTAATTTTTCAGTTCTCCTTGAAGCATGTATTTCCTTATGAGTTTGGAGACGTTGGCTTGGCTTGAGTGGATGGATGATGCTGTCAGGGGGTCCCGGGCATTATGGCGGCTCCGTGTGAGTGATTTCCACCAAGGAAAGCCTATTAGGCCTGACAGGGGGATGATGATATTAGGCCATCATCATTCAGCAGACGCCGCCCCCACCAAGACGACGACTACAGCGTCATCCATCAGACAGCCCAAAACAGCCTCGCTCACCCTTTCCATTCCTTCCCTTCTCGCTCCCAGTGCTTTCCCCGTCGTTCCTAATTGTCCTTGTTTTGAGTCTTTCCGACGATCAAACTCCGCCGCTCGCTCCCTCTCCGGCGGCAAACACAAAGACAAATTCTGCCCTTTTCGTAGCCCATGAAACATTTAACATTTCATTCCCCGTCTTGGCAGGCGCAAGTAAAAAAAATGACCCAATGAATCTTACTTATTGTCTACCACGAGATCCCCCGTCCCCGAAGCTTGACTCCATTGTCCTCGCGGCCTCGTTTTCCACTTGTTCACATTACCATCTTGACTTGAAAGCAACACGGGAAAAAAAAAAGGGTGCTGACATGCGGAATATAGACAGATGGGTCTTTTGAAGTTTACATCAAAAAGTTGCAAGAGGATGACGTGGATCGAGTTGTAGGCTGACATAATTAGACCACGTACTTGATGGGCATTTTTTTTTTTTGTTTTAAATACAGGATGAAAAATAATCGTCAGCATAAATGTCATAACATCGCCAATCCTCACGCGGACTATCTCAAATACAGTCATAAGATGTGCAACAATAATCGATGACTTTGTTACATCATGGCCAGATCACTGGCATACACATTACTTTGGAGTCAGCCAGCTGCTCGTTTGGAAGACGGATCACATCACCCCAATCTTGGCCTTGCACTTTAAAGTTCGCTTTATGATACTTCTGTTAAGCTTCAAATCTTCGTCTCTCCAGCTTACCTCTCCGAGCTTCTCCACCCCGACGCACCTGCTCGTCGCCTCAGGTCTGCGGACCAAATGCTGCTGGAGGTACCGAGAACTAAGCGCCGCCTCAGGGGGGGATCGTGCCTTTTCTGTTGCCGGTCCTTCCCTTTGGAATGAGCTGCCATTAAATGTTAGGCAAACCCCCACTCTGTCCACTTTTAAAATTTATTCAAAGACATATTTTTATACTTTGGCTTTCGACTCAACATGAGACTGTTTCTGTTCTGCTGTTCTTCTGGTATCTATTCTTTATGAGTTTTAATTTGTGTTCTAATTTCCCGCTAATTTCAATTACACCATATGGAATGCGCTTCGTTACATCTCCAGCTGTTGTGAAACGCGATTTATAAATGTAAATAAATGTATAAATCTATTTTATTGTATTGTACACACGAAGTTAGTTGAGGCTGAATCAACAGTGCCTCTGCTGGTCACATCCAAGTAGTGCACTGCAAGCAAATTCAAACAATGGACATTCATAAAAAAAAAAATTATTAATTAATTAAAAATAATAATAAAATAAAAATCAATCAATCAATGACTGAATAGATTTGAAAAATTATTTTACTCAAATGTATTATGAATTATTATAAATATTAAGAATCTCTCGACATGTTCAGAACTCTTGTTTTTATAATGCTGGCGGGTCAGGATTTGCTCCATAGTGTGGGCATAGGCGTTAGCTAAATCGGCCCAGTTGGACAGAATCGTAAATTGTGAAGATTTGTTTTTTGATGAATATTACTTCAACGAGCTAGAAGAGCCGCTCTGCATGTTCTCAACTCCTGCTTCTACAGCGCTTGAATATCGACGCTGGATGACGCAAGAAATTTGAAGTGATTTTCATCCTCTGTTGTCTGTTCACGTTCACACTCAATCCCATCTCATACGTCGGGCAGAATCTTTATCCCCGACGATAAGACTGCTAAAAATAAACTAAAGAGAGAGCTTTCCAGCTCACAATTGGCTCCCCAAGCCACAGTTTTAACCTTTTGTCAAGAGTAGAAAAAGCCAAGTTGGGACCTTTTGACTTTTGCTTTGGAACACTTTACCCATAAACGTGACCCTGCAGACCCCGAAGTCCGGCAGGGGAACGGAGCAGAACGCTTGGACCTGACCGTTGCGAAGCTCGATTCACATGGGGATCAGCGCAGCCGCGTGTTGGACTTGACAATGGGGAGTTGATGTGGCAACAGTCAAATGCTCTCTGTCAAGTTCCAAGTTTGGTGCTTTTTTATTTTATTTTTT
Source organism: Idiotropiscis lumnitzeri (assembly GCF_059441095.1). Lineage (NCBI taxonomy): Eukaryota > Metazoa > Chordata > Actinopteri > Syngnathiformes > Syngnathidae > Idiotropiscis > Idiotropiscis lumnitzeri. The sequence continues at coordinate 7,289,926 of NC_142391.1, forward strand.
TTCGTGCTGTCAAGCGATGACATTTTTGTCACTAATTAATCGCAAAAAATTCCATAATTAATTGCGATTAATCGCCTTTTTTCCATTACTATTTTTAGTGAATCTTTAACAGGTATTTACTTGAAAAATATCTTGTAATCAAATGTAAAATCACCAAATATGAAGAGTATTTTAAATCAAAGACGGTTCTAATAGCTTTCTTCGATCCTTGAATCCGATTTAAACGGAGTCATCTTTACTTGAATTTTTCTTGGAAAAAATTCTCAAAGGGGCCCAGTGGTAACGTAAGCAGGATTCTTTGTTCTGAGATGATGTGCTAAAGATGTACAGCTCATATGGCTAATTGTTTGCAAGATATGCAAATTATTTTTTGAAGAAAATCAAACTGAGTTAACTAAATTAAAATTTTTAATCGCGTTTAAAAAATTAATCTTGAGTTAACGCTTTAATTTTGATAGCCCTAGTTTTTTTTTTTTTTTTACATATAAAGGAGTGATTCTACACAGCAAATGCAAGAATAAAAGATCCAAGATTTTCTGACATGTCAGCTGCTGTCCTACTTCTAAAAATGCTGTGCCACCTCTTGATCACAAACAAATGTTTTAAGCTAGCTGCAACTGTGCCGCAGCCGTGAACCTCAAAATTTGGTTTCTTATGCCCGCACATTTCTTCACAATTACGCTATTTTATGCAACCATTATGACTAACATGCTGTATTTTCCCGATGTTTCAAAGAACGGAGGCCCACTTTTTAATTGGAGCTCATTATGCGCCACATGGGCATACATGGAAAAATGGATTCCAAAAAAACATCCCGGTCGATTTAGTAGCCTGTGAATGATGTTAGCAAAATAAAAAAGGAAGGCTCGCCGCTGCGACAGCCTTCTCCCGGGAGAGCGGCACGCATCTTCAAACACCAGCCGCGGTTTGGCGCTTTCCATCATGTCCTCTTTGAATGTCGTCAAACGTCTCGTTATGACAGCTATGCAGATGCAGGTCAGATGTTTTTATAGACACTCCCCCCACTCCGCCACCATACTGTAGATTCTTTGTTTTTGTCTGTCATACTTGACAAAAAAACAGCTTGGTGGAAGGCGTCTGCCAAGTGGGCTGCGATTGTAAATTGGCAATATCCCTTGGGCAGGCGATCGCAAGGGGCTTGGTGTTGCCTGTCTGACGGGTGTCAATAGAGATTTCAGGGAAATTAAATAAGTTTAAAAAAAAAATGGACTTTAAGACCAGAGGAATAACTACATGTGCAGTTTGAGTCATTAAAAAAAGAAAATAGCAGTAATGCAACTTCAAAAAGTACACCTAAAGTTATTTATCATTTGGTTGTCTCGCACTTCATCACAAGAGTTTCAAAGATGACAGGTGACAAATATTAGCGACATCCGCTGATGTGTTACTCGAAATGATTGATTCATTAGCATTCAGTAAATTGCAGCCGCTAGCTCAGTAACTCCCTCGTTGCTGTTTAGTCGTAAAATATCGAGACCTCACTGAAGTGGAATGCGTCAGTGTTGAAGCATTTCATGTTGCAGGATGGCATCTTCATTTTTTTTTTTTTTTTTTTATGACAGATGGTTTATGACAATGATTGTCAAAGTGTGATGTGTGTAGTGCCAGTGGCTCCCTCTAGTGGTATGTGAAAGAATCACTGCCTAAGCGCAATTCAGTTGTATTTAACTTTTAAAGTTTAATATCCATCCATTATCGGATCCGTATTCTTCGGACTATAAGCCGCGAACTTTTTCCTAGATTTTTGAACCATGCGGCTAATACAACAGTGCGGCTTTTCTGTGTTTTTTGTTTTACCAGTAGGGGCGCTCTATAGTTCAGAAAATACGCTACGATTCATTTTTTTTATTTGTTCTGTTTTAATTATCAAAGTAGTTTTTGTGTTCTAAGGCATCGTTTTAACAATCTGTTAATGTGCCTTTATGTGCATTCACAGTACAAAATCATTCTGTAAATGCAGTAAAAAACTAATCTTTTTCAAAATCGAAAACTGCGGTTTATAGCCTGATGCGACTTGTATAAAGTTTTTTTCTTCTTCCTCTTCTTATACACAAGTGCGTCTTATAGTCCGTAAATTACAGTATTCTCACGAGTCACGCTGCATTTAATATTTTTTTAAACTCATATTTAGGTAAGATTTTTACATTTTGTGTGCAGAGCATTTTAAGTGAATTCATTTTTTACGTTTTTTTTCCATTTTCCTGTATTTAATCCCTTAAAAATACACTTTTCAAGAATAAAACATCTGTCGCATTTTAGGCCGACTAAGCTAGTGCATTTTAACATCGGTCATTAGCGTAGAATATTTGAGAACCACTGTCCACGGAGCGTATCTACAAATGCTATCCCGGGAATTACGTGGGGGTTTTTTTCTGCCTCGTACGAGGTCTTACACCCAGTTATACATTTATTGTCGTTTTCTTGCCAATTATTGGATTTGTACGGATGACCTAAAAACCGGGACAAAAATTGCCATTTTCCATTTTTACAAACGATGCTTTTCCCTTAAAGTAAAACGCACTCGCCCATTCCGAGAGAAATGCTCACAAACCCAGAAAAAAAGGTAGAGGATTACCAGAGATGTGAGTATGTCGCTGTGATAAAAATGGAGGGAGGAAAAAAAAAAAGGGGCGGGGGGGCACAGCGCATTTGCAAAGCATTGGCTTTAAAGGTTTTATGCAAAACATGATACCCCTTTCTGCCTTTCCATTAACTGGCTGCATTGAATAGTTGAATATGCTATAGACGGCTTTCGCAGCGGAGCAATTAAAGGATTACGCTCGCATCTAAGCACGCTGGATGTATTTGCCGTTGTGCGCGGCCATTCCGGTTCAGAGGCCCGACTGAGGATGTTGAGACATGCGGGAGGGGCGGATTAAATAAACCCGCACGGTGACGATGCTCCGTTACCGGAACAGCATGGCATTCGTCTCGATTCGCGTAGTGGTCGACAGTGTCCGGTCGACGTGAGCATCTTAATTTGATCAGCTTTATGGAAAGGAGGCACTCCGGCGAGCAGATTAACTGCAAATGTTTGCCATGGAATTGGGACTGTGTGTTCAGCGTGATAATCTCGCCAGCGAGCAAACACAAGAGAAAATAACAAATTAATAACAATGGATGTCTTTTGCTTATCGTCGTACGCTTTCTGTTTGGGGGGGGGTATCCAGACGTCTGGCGGCGCTGAACGCCGGCGCATGCGGTGTGACATGTTTATTTTAGATCAAGGCGTAGCTTACAGCTCCATCCAAGAACGGGCTTGTTCCTAAAATGGTTTATTTCAAGTATAAGGCTTTTAACTCTTATAGATGTCACCCCCCCCTCTCCCCTCAAGGAGACATCGTCACCATATAAGGTACATCGCAATGGGCGTTTTATCAGCGCAATGACTGTTGACCCAACAAACAGTCAACGTACCCACGAGTTGCCCTGCGACTGGAACGATGACATGGAAACCGCCGTTCGACTTTCAGAAGAGTATCAAACAGCCGCAGCTCGGGTTGGAACCAAAACGTCATATTATCGTTATGCTACTGTTGTTTAAATCACAGAATGATTCGAGTCCTGAAGACATTCAAGAAATGCTGATTGGGTATAAACCGAGCAGGGTTCTGAAGAATCGGGTGAATTAGTGGAGCCAGGACTTCTAAGTAAACATGGTGAAGAAGCATTCAGGTGTTATGCGGCGCACAGAAGGAAAAAGTAGCCATGTGTTAATGCTTTTAAATATAAGTTTAAAAACAATGTGCGCCTCCCTCCCCCAGAAATTCTTTCAAAGGATTTTTTCAAATCATGTTTTCAAAATTAGTTTCTTGCACACTATGCTCTTGAACTAATCTACTTTATATTCCTTTACTTTACTTGTATATGTCTTTAACTTGTTTTTAGACGCTGTACCTTTAATTATGTGAAGCACATTGAGTAAGAAAGCTTTCTTGCCTTACTTTAAAAACAGCGATTGAATATTCATAGATTTTTTTTTTAACCTATTCTTGGTTGTTTGCTGAAAATCACGCTCATTTGCCGGATCGAAGCAATAATATACTGTAATGTATTATATTGGCACTTCGTGGAATTTTGTTCTCGGGGCTCATGATTCTGTACATGCTAGATGCTTCAGAAAATGCCTATACTCAAAATGTCTACTTTTGAAGCGTGTCAAAGATTCATTTCTAAACTCACAAAGTTGTTTCAGTCCCTAAATTGATGCTTGTTTCATCGTGTAGCGCGTCTGTCACATGCAGACGACGGCGTCGGTCGTTGGCCAACCCCCATCTCTTTGGCGACTCCTAATGCCCCTTTTACCTCCCCATTTGCAGCCGCCCATTCAAACGCTGTCACTCGACGTCGAGAAATCCATTAAAACCTAAAGGCCGCTGTTCATTCACCTGAAAGAATGGAAAAATACACACCAGTAGTTTGTGGGGACGCGCACAACTTCCAAATGGGTTTTACCCCCCCCCCCCCCCCCCCTCCAACCACCACACACACAATCTCCCTTGGAAAATTTCTGTCGAAAATCCAGAACTAGCATCTCACTTTCCTTCTACCTAAATTCCGCTATGAGGTTATCGAACTGCTTTATTTGCGAATCTTGTTTTAAAAACAAAGGCATTGGAGAGTACCGTGGCGTATATGACTAAATCTCCGTGTTTCGAAAGCAAACTAGTTGTGATTAATTCAACTGCGCTCATGCTGGTAGCAGCCAATAAGGGCGTTTCATTTCGTTTGAATTGCTTCATCACAATTTGTCAACAATCAATGATTGAATTCTTAACAATAGAAAAATAAATGGATTATTATTATTATCTCAGTTTATGGAATGATGGAAAAAGAAATGGCAAAATTATAAAAGTCAGCCAATCTTTGCAGCTGCATCACATTTGCATTTATTCTTCTTATATATATTTATTTATTTTTAATTAATTTATTCATGCATTTATTATTTAAAGAAACGTTTGTTTTTTTTTACTATACTCGCAAACTTTTTTTTTTGTTCTGGAAAAAACCCAAACATAAAAATGACTTATGAAGCTAAAAATACAAATTTTGTGTTAAAACCTTCATTCATGTGAAGTTAATTGGGCCAAAACCAAAATTAGGAGGAATATTTGGTTTATTTTCTTTGTGTTCTTCATGTGCCAGGTCCCTTGCATACACTTGCTGTAGTGAAACGACAAGCTAATGCAAAGTTAAATTATTTTGAAGACCCCCAAGCTGTGACTCACTCACCAATCCAAAATGTTTTTGTGAGGGGGGGGGGTATTTTAATTATTTTGCAACAATTTTTATTGTCATTTCAACAAAAACATGGTAATGGTGATATATAGCAAAGAGTAAAAACAAATAAACAAATAAACCGCCATATGACTCAGCGTGGAACAAACCGGAGATTTTTGTGACGGATACAGCTTAATTTCCATTATTTTTTTATGGGAAGAAATTATTTTAAATTGAAACAGATCTGAGGTTGAAAAGAGATTAGACAGGTTTCACAGTACTCATAACCGCTTAGAAATCCTAGCTAAATGTAGCCTACAAAATGTCTGCCATGAATATCAAATACAGTGCATCTTTCTCTTCACGCCAGAAACCAAATGACTCCAACTAGGCCCTTCAAACCATCGAGCTTCTGAGTTTTGTTGTGAAAATGACCCCTCTCAACTTAATTCAATCTCATTGACCCTCCGAGTTGCTTTAGTCCTGCAAAGAGGTTTTAGGGTGTGTGTGTGTGTGTGTGTTTGGGGGGGTTCCCGGTGACCAGTCCAACCTGCTATTTTGACAGATGCCGCGGGCCGGTGCTGAGCGCGCTAACCTGACAGCAGGAGTGTGTGACCCTCCGCCGGGCGAGAGGACGGACAAAAGCTCTCAGTCAACAGGCTGTTTAATAATCATCATTATGGAGTGAACATGGCGCCGCCGGGACAAGTAAACACATCTCTATTGATCCGATGGCGGCGCGATAGAAATATTTTTCTCTCGGCGGCTCACCTCTCTGTTAAAGTGCAGCCTTTTCAGGCCAGCAAACCGTTCAACGAGAAAAGCCGAGAGGTACAAAAGGAGCGTTGACATTTGGGCCATTTGTAAATAATAGCGTTAGCAAGCAGCTCTATCCGTAACCACCCCCCCCCCACCCCCCTCCGAAACTGCTGTCCGCCAAGACAGAATGCCGAGGCCGCGTGTTGGAGAAGATCAACATGGGCTGATGTGGTTTTATTTGTCTTTCACGTCACACTCGCTCAGTGTGAAAAACAGTGTGGCGTAACCGCTAACGACAAGAACGCTCTTAGACACTTCAAATTGGACGTGAAGCGGTGCGCCGAGAAGCCATTGCACACCAGTGGAGCGCTAATCTGCTGAAGCTCTCGAGTGAATAAGACCTTGATGGGGAGAGAAGAGGGAAGAAAAAAAAAAAAAAAAAACAACACCTCGGGAGCTATTCGCAATACAGATTGATGACACGCAGCGAGGCCTCACGCTCACTCACAGAAGCGCTTTTGGTTTGCTTTTAGTGGAAACTCCGAGGTCGGACACCATCTGCTTGCCAACACTTTCTCATCAGATACAATGGAGGAAATATGTTTTTAATAGGGCTGAACAATAGATCTAAATAAATAACTAATTCATGATCAAATGAATCGAAAAAATCGTTTTGATAATCGATTAATCGCTTGGAGACCTTGTTGAATTTAAAATTGTCCTCGCAAATTCAGGCTCTCAACAGTAAATATAAAATTTTAGGCAAAAAAATTGCACTTGAAATATTTTCTGTTTGAGACTAAAAAAAAATACTTTTGATAAAGCTATTCTTTGTTGCAACTTGATTGATGTTTTTTTTTCTTTAATGTTATTTAGGATACAAAATGATACCATTTATAGTTGTGACGGAGTTGGAGGGCTTCAAAATGTTTTTTGTGAACTCGTAGGGATGTAACGATATCATCATTATCGTGAGATTAAAATGTCCACATTACCGTTGTCATGTCACAATATCAATTAACGTTATTTTTCCTTTGTGCAGTTCCAGCACCCTCTAGTGGTTAGTTTCTTCGTGCGCTTTAATTTGAATTTGGCATGTTTTGGGCCACCTATGTTAAAATCCCACGCTAAGTGCCAGATGAAAAGGAATCGCCAACCTCCCCACAATATCGTGACAATTATCGTAATGTGAGGTTCATATCGTGATATTATCTTATATCGCGATATTGGGATATCGTTACATCCCTCATTCCGCGGAGACGGCATAACAGAAAATAATTGAGAAGCACTGCATAATTTTCCTCAAATCTTTCGAATTGTACGATATTAGGGGTGGTCGACTCCGGTTGTGTTTGACTTCGCTTAGTGTGCCGCCGGTTTGTTTTTGTGAGGGAGGGGGGGGGGGATATCAAATTGAGTGCTTTACAGATGTAATTGTGCATTCAGATGTATGATGACATCCATTTTCCTCAGCGCTATTATGACTTCCCTTGTTAGCGGAGCATCACGTGCCTGCTTTTAAGTTGAAATTGGAGGCGTATCCTTTCTCCAGAGGTGCTCCAAGAGGGTGTGGATGAGTTGGGGGGGGGGGCAAACACGAGCTATGCTGTTATTTTGTGAACAACTAGCGCTTAAGCGTGAAAGCAAAAGGGCACCTCTCCCCAGCGGGAAGTGGACAGCCATTCCCCCCGTTGTAATGATGGGCCCCAACGAGCGCGCCTCCATTCAACTCCAGAGAAGCTCAATGACGAACGACGCGGCAACCTAACGATTAGCGGCGTGCTAATGTCAGAGAGTCAGCCGCCTTTCAAATGTTCGATTTTCATCGTTTTGTGTTTGACAGCGCTTTTACAAACACACAGCCTCGCTGTCGGCCACGCCCACCATCTCATCCCATGTCCCTCACTGTCTGCGTGGCGCTCTCCATCTTTTTCATTTTTGAGTGCTCTAAACAAGCACAGTGGGTCATTCACACAATATTAAAAATAGTGTTGGCGCAACAAAGAGCTCTAATCAGCTGGGGCCTGCATAAGCAAATTATCGCCCTCTAAATTAAAACCGCAAGCACAAAAGCAAGACAGTAATCGTTTTGGAATATCTCGAGAGCAAAAATCACGTCCATAGTGCTTTTTTAAAAATAAATATATAAAGGCAAGCTTGAGGGGATCATGCAGAATAATGAAGAAGAGAATAAAATAAGATAGTTAGTGGTCCTGTCATGGGGTAATTGTTGGGGGCGGGGGTTCTAAAAATGGACTAAATGCAGCAAAGGAAAAGCAGAGAGCAAAAGTAACATTCAAAATAAATAAATAAATAAATAAAATAAAAAAGGATTCATACTGATAAATTGACAGGACAATGAGGCACATCTGGACATGACACGAGTGGCTGGAGTGAGCTGATTGACTGACACAAGGTAGAGGAGACAAGAACAAGAGACAGAAAAACATGAAAAAAATCAAATAAAAACATGCGGAAAAAAACAAAGCAAAAAAAAAATAAATAAATAAATAAATTTTAAAAAAGCAACAAAAACATGCATCATGAAAATAATTCCGGTTTTCTGCAGCACATGATCACAGAATTTAAAAAATAAATGGAAATGTACTGTATGTATATTTTTTTTCTTCATCAGCGTCACTAATTGTCACCCGAACCTCACGTTAAAACATGCAGCGGAATCCATTTTTTATTCAAACTCTTTGTTCTAATACTTCCACTTCCAAGTCTTTGTTTATGCCGCTTTGTTCTTTTCCCTGCCTCATTCTATTGTTATTATTATTTTTTTGTTGTTGTTGTTGTTGCATCAAAACCAGCGGAACTACATGGCGGCAGCAATGAGGTCGCAGAGAGAAAACTTTCCTGTGTGACACACTGAATGCATAACCAGTGAGCGCTTTTGAACGGGTCGATTTTTTGAAATGTGCCAGAGTGGCTCCCCGCTGAGCAGTAAGCTAGGACTTTGATGTATCGCTCTGTAATGTGGTTGTTATCCATAATCGGCTTGAATTCAGGAGGGCCGCGGCTGAAAGGGAGCTACAGCGCCATAACACATTCTTGCGGGACATTAAAAGCGGGGACCGTCGTCTTCCCATTAAAAAAAAAAAAAATCCTCCACTCTTGGACGGCGCTTAAGCACCTGAAATTATGCATTAGTAAAACTGCAAGACACTGATATTTTGTGATCGTGTCAGTCAGCATAGGTTGGAGAGAATAATATTGCCCTCTGCATATGGTGTGTCATTTAAAACCCGTCGACTTGCAAGGTGCATAAATGCGTTGTCCGGGCACTGCATTTTACTACGGTAGCATGAACACGGTCAAGACATCGGATGTACGCTGCAGCTGATACACATCAATGGCCAATGACATGTATGCAGTGCCTAACACAGAGACTCCATACAGCATCATTAAATGCTCATGAAGAACACGGTAGAAGGTCGTCACATTAGCCAGAAATTCCTGCAGCTGCTTTAATGTTGCCTATTGAACTAAACGTAAATGTTCTCCCTCGTAAAAAAAAAAAAAAAAAAAGGTTTCAGTCTCGTAGTCAAGGTATATGAAGAATATGGGAGATTGTTGTCACATGGAAATTTGGCAGTACTTGCCAGAAATTCCTGCGGCTGCTGTAATGTTGCCTATTGAACTAAACGTAAATGTTTTTCCTCATAAAAAAAAGTTTCCGTCTCGTAGTCAAGGTATATGAAGAATATGGGAGATTGTTGTCACGTGGAACTTTGGCAGTACTTGCCAGAAATTCCTGCCGCTGCTGTAATGTTGCCTATTGAACTAAACGTAAATGTTTTCCCTCGTAAAAAAAAAAAAAAAAAAAGGTTTCAGTCTCGTAGTCAAGGTATATGAAGAATATGGGAGATTGTTGTCACGTGGAACATTGGCAGTACATGCCAGAAATTCCTGCGGCTGCTGTAATGTTGCCTATTGAACTAAACGTAAATGTTTTTCCTCATAAAAAAAGTTTCAGTCTCGTAGTCAAGGTATATGAAGAATATGGGAGATTGTTGTCACGTGGAACATTGGCAGTACTTGCCAGAAATTCCTGCGGCTGCTGTAATGTTGCCTATTGAACTAAACGTAAATGTTTTTCCTCATAAAAAAAGTTTCCGTCTCGTAGTCAAGGTATATGAAGATTATGGGAGATTGTTGTCACGTGGAACTTTGGCAGTACTTGCCAGAAATTCCTGCCGCTGCTGTAATGTTGCCTATTGAACTAAACGTAAATGTTTTCCCTCGTAAAAAAAAAAAAAAAAGGTTTCAGTCTCGTAGTCAAGGTATATGAAGAATATGGGAGATTGTTGTCACGTGGAACATTGGCAGTACTTGCCACAAATTCCTGCGGCTGCTTTAATGTTGCCTATTGAACTAAACGTAAATGTTTTTCCTCATAAAAAAAGTTTCCGTCTCGTAGTCAAGGTATATGAAGAATATGGGAGATTGTTGTCACGTGGAACTTTGGCAGTACTTGCCAGAAATTCCTGCCGCTGCTGTAATGTTGCCTATTGAACTAAACGTAAATGTTTTTCCTCATAAAAAAAAGTTTCCGTCTCGTAGTCAAGGTATATGAAGAATATGGGAGATTGTTGTCACGTGGAACTTTGGCAGTACTTGCCGGAAATACCTGCAGGTGCTTTAATGTTGCACTAGTTGTAAATGTTTTTCCTCATAAAAAAAAAAAAAAGATTTCAGTTATGTAGTCAAGGTATAATAAGACTATGGGAGATTGTTGTCACGTGGAACATTGGCAGTACTTGCCAGAAATTCCTGCAGGTGCTTTAATGTTGCCTATTGAACTAGACGTAAATGTCTTTCCTCATAAAAAAAGGTTTCAGTCTCGTCGTCAAAGTATATGAAGAATATGGGAGATTGTTGTCACGTGGAACTTTGGCAGTACTTGCCGGAAATCTCTGCAGCTGCCCTGAAATTTTTCCCCCATAAGAAAATCACAATATGACAAATTGTTGGCACCAGAAATTCCTGGCAAGGCAACCCGTGCGAGTGTTCTCAGATAGATTCACAACTTTTTTTTTCTACTAGACAAACAACACGACATTTTAACTTAAATATGTGGACCTTATTTTATTTTTTTTTTAATCCACTGCATCCTAAATTCAACTCCTTCCTTTACATCATGGTTCCCTACGGAGTCAGTACTCACTCCTACTGACACATTTTCTTCACGCAGACAGGTGCCAAACCTTCACCCAAGCCCATCAACAGTCTTGATGGGATAAAAAAGGAATGGACCTGCCATAACGAGCCGACAAAGTGGCAAAGTCACTAAATTGTGAAAGAGTGTTCATCTTGCCTTCTTAGCCCACCTCAAAGCATAGCTGGCGTTCTGCACGCTTGCCTCCCCCCCCATTAGCGGGAGCTAAATTAACAGCATTTAAGTGTCTATTAAAACCCCAATGCTTTGCAGCCTCTGGCTGACCTCGCCGTGCCCTTGTTCTATCCGCAGCGGCTCATTAAAATGTCATAATTGCAGGTGAGCATCCCGCAGTATCAACACTCTTAATTGGCAAAGCGAATGGGGTTCACGGCGCCGGCACACAGATAAACCTGGCGTAGCATTCGAATAAATAACAGTTATCATTAGCGGGCCCAGCCTGTTTCATTAACGAGGTCGTGTTTCCTTATTAACTGAAAGAGAAATGTTTTCCGGCAATTTATTACAAATGAAATGGCAATTAAGTGATGATGGTATTTTTTGACGCTAATAACATTCTGTTCTTAGGGTTTATTTTTCCACCCACGACTAAAGTGTAAATTAAACATGCATGAGTCGGAGGCATGTGATGGAAAAACTACAATATATAAATATATCATATAAATACATACGACATACATACAACGGAAAGTTGAAGGTGTCTTGACGACAAGGTGGTGCTGCTTTCGGGCGGGAAACAAAGGAACATAATTCTCTGAATAGTGGCTCGCAATACAACAACAATAAAAAATTATATTTAAACAAAAAAATAAATAAATGGAAAATTGCATTTTCTTTTTTCACATTTTTACACACACAAGACAAGTCTGACAAGTTTGAAATAGTCAGATAATTAATTAATTAAATTAATTAAAACCCCCCCAAAAAAATCTGCAAAAAAACTCAGCCAATTTTTGCCTATTTTTCTATCCGTTCTAAAATCGGAAAGTTGCAGGAGTCTTGACGACAAGTTGGTGCTGCTTTTGGGAGGAAAACAAACGAACATATTTCTCTGAATAGTGGCTCGCAATACAACAACGGAAAAAAAAAATATTTAAAGTTTAAAAAGAAATAAATAATTGCATTTTCTTTTCTTTTTTTTTTTTACACATAAAACAAGCTATAAATATTAAGATAATTAATTAATTAAATTAATTAAAACATCCCCAAAAAATATCTGCAAACAAACTCAGCCAATTTTTACCTATTTTTCTATCCGTTCTAAAATCAAACAAATAATAAAATCCAAAGCATTATCAAGCAGTCATGTGTTCTACCTGTTATTCATCCTTTATTGTTGTAAGCATTATGACAAAAAAGTAATTTTATTCATAACTTTTTTTAAAGGTACCGTGTGTAGAATTTAGTGCCATCTTGTGGTGAACCAATAGATTTCAAGCAGCTTTTCTTCAGCGGAGGCGCAAGCAAAACGTCACCACAAATTCGAGTGATCGCCTCAGGTGACAAAATCACTGTACGTTTGTCACACATGATGTCGTGACGATGTTGAGGAACAATGTTCGCTAAAATGAGTAGACGAAAGCTGGTGGCAAAACATGGCCGCCTCCCGTCACGTCCTATGTATAATAATCAATGATTGCTTCACCAAAAATATTGAAATTAAGTGGGGTTTTTTGGTTTTTTTTTTTAAATAACGAACATTGAAAAACCTCATCGTCGCACACTGTCCCTTTAATAAATCGTCCGAGTGGAATTTATTCTCCCGATTATCGGAATCTGCATCGGCCCTTAATCTCTATGCTGTTTGTGTTTGAAGCATTACAAATTGGCCTTCATGCGATGACGGAGCCAAGTAGTTTGGAATTGTTTTTACCTCCCAACTCATGTGAAGGTTTAACTTGAGCGCTAATCGGCTCTTAGATTTCATTTATGTCATCTCGCATCGCCTTACGTGCACGAACGGGATACATACGATGGGAACGCGCCGACTCTTTTTTAACCTGCCTCTGAACCGTCAAATTTCAGCTGGCTCTTGATCTGTCCATTTTTAAAAAACATTTTAGGTCCCCTCAAAGCCCCCTGAAAGCTTCTTAGTAACAGTCGGCCGATCAAAGCCACCGCGGCCTTTCCATCCTCCCTTGAACTGAAGCACAAGTTTGGGATCATCTAAAAGAAAGTGGCGGGGGTTGGAAGTTGGCGGGGTGGGGCGGGGCGGGGAGGGCAAACTGAAATAAGCATTGTTTGCCACCAAGCTGACTTGGTAAAGCAAAAAAAAAAGTGGCGCGCCAAAATCGTGTCGTATTGGAAGTGATTGCACTGACAAGTTTGACCGTTCAGGAAAAGCTTGGTTTTCTTTTCCTCTTTTTGTCGAGACAAAAGTGAGCATTTCAGGCTATTAAAATAAATCTGTTATATTGTCAAACTTGACAACCATTTTGACCCTTATTTGCCTTTATGCAAGTGTAAAAATAAGTTAGCCATTTGAAAATGAAATAAAAAATTAAAGTGAAATAAAAAAATGAAAATGGAATACAGTGGTCGCTCAATTTCCGAGCGCAGCTCATCCTTTGTCTTGAGTTGCGAAATTTAACTCATGAAAGTCCACCAGAATGATACGAACATATAATGCAAACCGCCATGGATGGGCTATCAGCGTGGATATTGCAGCACATGTAATTAAAAAAAATAATAATAATAATTAATTAATTAACTGTGCAGCAGCACATGTAGACTGACAATTTAACAACACTTACAGCCGAATATTTTCTTATCCTCTGTGAAAAAAATGTGATAATGTTACTGCAGTTTACTGAGTCACTTAATTGGGGCCGTCTTCTTAATCTAATCCGCGTAACTTAAATACACTTTCTTTGGTGAGTGAGGCGCACAATGGACACTGAAAGCGTGAAATCATAAAAAATAAAAACAATACTATTCCACGAGGAAAACACAAAATGACTCAGAGCACATCCACACCAACATCACCCAACCAGGTCCCGCCCCTTAAAGGCACAGGAACAGACACTATGTGCAGAATTGGTCCGCTGGTATCGGCATGGTATCGGAATGATACCAGACGTACTTCAAGGGCACCCGTGAAGATTACGATACCAGCTATAAACTGGTCTTTGTTTACGATTATCTGTCATTGCCTTAATTGAAATTTTATGCATCATAAGTATTTGAGGTATCACGACTTGGTATCGGGTCATAATGGTGACTGGTATCAGTCTGAAAAAAAAAAAAAAATGGGGAATTGAACATTTGTCATGGAAAAAAAATGGGAGAGGTAAATATGCAAAGAGTGAATCCTGCCAAGATGGCTTATTCCGATTTTGACGGACTTTGGAAGTATTTTTCGCCGGATTCCGAATTGAACGTCAACTCTATATAAAGAGGAACGAAAACATATTGGCGGGAAAAACCTGCACGGGTAAGCCGAAACGAGAATGAGAGCATCCTGTGTTATTCGTGCAGGTTTTTTGTGTATTTGTTCGGTATTATTTGGCGGTCGGGTCAGCTGAGGCGCCGGGTATGAAGGATCACAAAAAGTGTGTGACAGCTGACAATTTGGAGCTTTTGATTAGGATTTGTTGATATGACCATTCTTTGTGGCTCTCTCTCCCCAAACTCACTCCAGGGATTCCGGGCTGAAACAAGGCGTCAGTTGACAGAATCTGCCGCCTTCCTCCCCGCCGTCGCCTCCCTGCTGAAAAAGCCCGGTAATTAGGGAGTTTGGGCAACATGCAGACGGGAGACGAGAGGGGTGGGGGGGGGGCAAGAAAAGTGCCAACAGAGAGCACACAGTGTCACGCGTGTCACCAATTATGCAGCCTTTTTTTTTTTTGCTTATGGATGCAACCGGCTGCCGTTGCGATGACACTCATGCAGCCGAGCGCACGGCAGCACAAGATGCGCGTGGGGTGCCAGTGACATCATTACGCGCCTAATTCAAGTTTATTCCTGACATATGCTGATTATTTAGCACGGCTACCGTGTCAGCACAAATACAAACAACACATGATGTTGCTTATTATAGTACTCCACTGCTTTTTTTTTTTTTTTTTTTTTTGCCTTTACAAGGTCCTCACTTTTGACACTTTATTTATTACAATAAAAAGTTACATGGTAAACACACTACCAAGGCAAAGTCACCACGGCGCTAAAATGATCAGGACATGAAGTAGAATGACTCAGAGGGCAATGATCAATCAACTAATATATTACTTTTTTTGTTTGTTTTTTGTTTAGTTTTTTTTCTTTTTTTATTATAAAAATATATTTATTTTTTTATTATTTTATTGTGTTATTTTTAATATAACATTCTTGCTAAGGCTATTTTTTTGCTAAAAAAAAAAATCAACATTCTTTTTTAATACTAATTAAAAAATTCAATAGCCTTGTTCAGAATAACATTTAGTCAGCGCATTTTGTAATTTTTTTTAATCAATTGAATTAATTATTAGAAGGTTTTAGTTTTATTAATTAAAAAAAAAACAACATCCTCTGTCAAAGCTGGTTTTTCACAAATTCCATACTTCTTAAATTAAAAAAAAAAATACAAAGTTCAACATGCCTTGTCTGCATTTTGTTTTATTTTTAATCCAAATATTCGCAAATATTGACCAAGCACTGCCAGAGTATACAGCAAATCTGTCGAATAGTTTAGTATGTAAGAAAATAAATAAATAAATAAATAAAGCCAATTTATTTTTTAATTTAATGTACTTTAAATTGGGTTCATCATAAACTATATTTTCATCATATTTTTCACATCTTTTTTTGCAAGTCTGGTAACAGCAATAAGTAACGTATATTATGTTTGTATATTTTGAACAATATGCCCAATATTTGAGTCAATTCCAATTCATTCTCATAATGGTAAACGTGTGCCCAACTTTCGGAAATATTATTACTTGCACATTCTACTGGAATTTCCCATTCGATTCCAATAAATGTCCGACCCCTTTTGCAACACTTTGCATTCCCCCCTTAAACTTTGGCTGATTTTATTGCGTGTGTGTAATACTAATCGTAAACTACTCTGTCACAATGACAGAATCAGCAATCCCGTCTTCCAACGAAGCAGTGGTGGATGTTTCAGAAAGAAAACAAACGATAATCGTTCGACTCTTCCGTTAACTCGTCTTTGAATAACATACCGCCAGCGCGCTTTTATCCTCCAACTCTTATTATAAACGACACAGACGGGGCGCCGGCTTAAATTTGGCTAGAAGACGCCGTTGCGCGGAAGCTAATGACTTTCAAACACCTTAAGCTGGAAGAAACGAGCAGGCAAAGTTAATTGCAACATTGGAGACGGAGGGCCACTCCAAGCGTCCCCTTCATTTGTGAATTAGAGACACGCATTTAGCCAAAAGGAAATGTAAAGTGGGATTGCTCACCATGAAGAGGAGGTTAAGTGCACTAATGGAAGGCAGCTAAGTGTTTGTTATTGTGCCCCCCATTATTTCTTTTCTCTTGTATATTCAGAGTTTGGATTCGCCGATGTGGGGTGCGGGGGGGTTGACGGGACGATGTTTTAATGGCTGCTCTTTTATGCGTCCTTGCAAAGAAAATGATGCAAGTGCGTAATGTCAAGTGTTTCTCATGAAACTTTCTGCATTCATCAAGTACGTTTTGGGCTTTTATGACAGCTGAAATAAATGTAAACACTCAAATGCGCACATTGGTATTGTGTTCACGTCCATTGCTTACTTCGGAGGAGACAAAAAGTGTGCTTGTTGGTTTTTGAGGAATTAAACTGTCTATGCAGACAACAAATTAATAAGATAATGTAATAAGTATATTTTGTATCTGTGCTGGTTAATTTTTGAGCGAGTAAAGTGACTACTGTAGGTGGTAACACCATTAGCTAGCTAACAATAGCTTAGCATTGTTTTTAACAAAATAAAAGTAGATTGTTTAGCTTGCTGCATGTTTATGTTTTAGCAGCTTGATTCATGAACAAATTAACAACAATTTAACATTATTTTCCAGATAATACAAGTAAATTGTTGCCTAGTTTTATGTATCATTGAGCTAACGGCTAGCGCGACTTGATAGCGGCGGGATGCCACAGTTAGAAGCATGCCACCGTTCTCTCTGGCATCAAATGAATGTTGGTAACCGACTACAACAGTTAGCGTGGATACAATGGGTGAAAAAAATACTTTGGACTCGCTACGAAGCAGCTAACTAGCATGGCTAACATCAGTTAAATTCCATTCTGACGTTACTACACAAAGCAGAAACATACTTTTGCTACATTTCAATTTGTATTCTTTTAACGTGAACGTATGGGGCTCATTCAATTTAAATTTTTTTTTTTTAATGTATATCAAAATAATACATTCGAGTGCAGTTACAGCATTACTACTATAGCACGAAACGTTTGTTTTACAATTACTATTATGTCAGACTCGAATAATTGCCCGTGTCTAGAATAAGCAGACATTAACTCATTCAATCCATAAAACAGGCATACACCTTTTCAAAAATGTTCTCTGCCTCCCAAAGACGTATTTAAACGTCTTATCCTTTTTTGCGTCATAGTGCTGTGTTTTTATAGCATTAGAATACAATATTTTGTTGGCCTTGCAAAATCAGTCAAAATCCAGAAAAACGCTGGGATTGAGAGGTTTTCTCAAAAGAAAATAGCTGGGATTAAATGATTTAACTATCTAACGACAACGCGCCCTTATTTTACAAATAACACAAACACTGTACATCACGGAGCAGACAAAAGGTGCGCAACTGACTATGCAGACGATCACATAGCTTTATCCACAGCTTTTAATTTATCTGTAATTTGAGGAGTGGAACCCGTTGACCCAGGCGTGGGCAAACTACGGCCCGGGGGCCACATGCGGCCCGTTAAACGTTTTAATCCGGCCCGCCGAATTTGAAAAAAATTAAATGAATAAACCTTGTTAATGTTTTATTTTCTAAATACTGTGGTTTTTCAAAGACATATATATTGTTGTAATGCTTTTGTTCACTTTCATTTCAAATTAAATGTATTTTTTTTTTTCTCCGATGAGGTGAGGTTACCGAAACACTCCATCCATTTGCTCCTGGTCCGGTCCCCTCTGTCAAATTTTAGAACCCATAGTGGCCCGCCAATCAAAAAGTTTGCCCACCCCTGCTTTGACCGCTACAGACAATCCATATCACTTTATTTTATTTTAATCATAATTATCGTTTGAAAGAGCAAAAATATATCCTAAATGTTGGACCTGTGTTCCGTGCCGCGCTGTGATTGGCCAGTCGGCATTTCACGGTTGCGATTTAGCCATGTGTCGAATGGGACCCTTTGCCCGTGTTTGGATTTTGCCTTTTAGTCATTATGTGCATGTCGTCCCTTTCAAGATATCTTTGCATGTCATGTAAATGTAATCCCCGCCTTTGACATGCAGTGGAATTAGCGTTTGCCTGGCTTATTAAACATGGCTAATAATACTTCCCTTAAGCACGTTTGAGAGCGGAGAAAATTAATGGGTGCATTGTGGCTACTGCTGAGGACAGAGTGCCTGACACCGCATTTGTCACGTTACACTAAAGCGACGACATGTAAAAGGAACACGAAGGTGTCACAGAGGGGAGAAAATCCCGCCAAATAGCTCGGCTCTGAAACAATCTTCGGAATAAAAGCGACGCGCACGCCGACCCCTTTCTAATGAGAATTTGGTGTAATTGATGTCGCGGCACGGCAAGATTGGGATCGTTTCTCTGTTTCCTCCCCTTTTGTTTGCTGCCATTTCAGCGATACGCCCTCTGAACTTTGAGCAGTCATTTAGTCGCTCATTTCCGTCGCTAAACAAAAAGCGCAGCCCTTCTTTTTATCCCCCCCCCCCGGACGCCATCTTGTCACAAAAACCATTCAACGGCGGCGACATTAAAAGCAAAGACGAGACGCAATTAGCCAAGAAATGACTCTGATCTCGGTGACATTTGGGAGGAATTGTAACGTGTCGCTGATTGACAGCCTAATCCGGAGAGTTTGATGGGCGCCGGTCGCCGCTTTCGCGCGACTCGAGCGGGTCGGCGGCGAGATAACGCCGAGCCAGCTGCGGCAACCAGATAGCCACATCCGCCCATGACTCGTCGGCGGGCAAATTCCTCCGGTTTTTAAATGATGATGAAAGTATCGACCGTTAATGACAGGATCATCTTCCCTGCCTGAAATAAATGCTCTAATCCCTTTTCGCCAGGTCTATGAATTCCTAATTTGACTTATATAAACTGGGGCGGTAAATCGGTGTTAGCTCAGTTGTGTTTGGGAAATTTGCAGCGAGGCCCCTGCTTAAAATGCAAGACGGCCGACTGAGGACGTGTTCTCTTAAGCTGTATCATCCAATGAGTTATCGCCGCGGATAGATTAACTTCCTCGCTGCAATAAGAATTGCAAATAGGGGAGGAGGGGAGGAAGGGGAAAAAAAAAAAAAAAAAAAAAAAGGAAGGTGGATTCTTCCGTTGCGTTTGCCAACCCGGGGATGTGGTGCGTTTGAGTACGGTGGTGATGAACGTCCCAACATTTGGTGATTGCTTGACGAGAGTGACGAGTACATCATATTCATTGTTCGACATTGACGTTAATAGCAGGCATGCGCAGAAACAGAACAGCGGGTATTACATGACGTTTGTGTGGCGTGCAGTGGAAAATGTCGGCAACGTAAAAGCTTTATTTATCGTTAAGGTACATATTATGGAAAAACCGACTGAATTACTTTCGCCTATTAACAGTTTGTTGGGGGACAACAAATCCTCCGTTATTTTATGAAAAATTATATTTACGGTCTACGAGTGCTATTCATGTAGTAGAAACTCGATTTGAGTGACAAAGTGAGGGAAAGGCTCGTCTGTTAAAAACACAGAATACATTACTTAATTATGTTGGATTTTTTTTTCATAGCCTAAAAATGCCCCAAATTATCGTCAATAAATACAAAAGAAAATCTTCACACTGCTTGAAAAAGTTTTCAGGTTTAGCCAAACCTGTCTGGTCCTTGCCGTCAAAATAATAGCATGCATCTGGTCGCATTCCTTTTTTCTTTTTTTTTCAATTCTATTAAGGTGCGATGACAATTTTCTCTCTCTCTCTCTCTCTCTCTCTCTCTCTCTCTCTCTCTCTCTCTCTCTATAGATATAGATATAGATATAGATATATATATATATATATATATATATATATATATATAGGAATATGAATATGTTAGCAGCATGCTAATAGCAATGCTAAGGTGATATCCATTAGCTTAAATTGGGCAGTCACGAATGCCAACATGGCCACAACAACATTGGGGCGCTTTTTAAGCCCGCTCGAGTCACCTCTAAGTCTGCTTATCAATGACAAGAAAACAGCGCAAGCCGGAAAGACGTGACTAAACTGCTAAACTGTCTGTCGATGGCGCCACAGCGCTGTCTACTGGCACAGCGGAGAATTGCAGCCAATTTTATCCAATCATGGAAACAAGAATGAATTTGAATTGCATGAGAAAATAAGTGGCTGAATTTAAAATGAAGAGCAAGGAGACTACGTCACTTAAAATATTTGACCATGAACTTTAGATTTAACATCATTTTTCAAATATTTTTAATTTGGTCATCCTTAATTAGAAGCTCCAACTCGGCACAGTTAAATTGCAAAGTCACCTCAGTAAACATAATAAAACACCCCAAATGGGCGGGAGAGACCTGTGAGTGACACGATAATAGCAAAGTGTCCGGCTGGCATAATAGCAGGAATTCCCAAATTTGCTTCCCCTCGCTAAAGTGAGTGTAGGAAGCGAAGAGGTGACACAATGCCGCCCGCACATAATGATTAGGGCTGAGTGGAAAGCACAAGCGAGTAGCTGATGAATATTTCATAAATGTTGGCGGCACTTACCGGACACAAGGCCTGATTGATGGCGGAGTGGCTGTTAAGGATTCGGACTTCACTGAAGGGGCCTGGGCCTCCTCTCACGTCAGCGCTCACATGGAGTAGCGTCGTTAATCGCGGAATAAAGATGTATTTAGCTGAAGAGCTCTTCATTAATGGCACGTCCTCAGACAAAAGTAGAGGCTGCAACGGCTTCTGTGGCGTCCGAGTGACCTGCTTGACAAAATAGAAATGGACTGTTATTAATTTTAGCAGTATTTATTCACAAAGATGAATTATTTATCAATTTAAAAAAAACTTTTCTTTCAGTATTGTATTTTTTTTTTTGCTTTACTGTTTGATTTTATAATAAATTTTTATTTACTTAATTTTTATTTACTGAATTTTTAATTATCCTAACATTCACTTTTCATTCATTATTTTTGCAATGTTCTACTTTAATTACTTCATTTTCTCAATCCCGAATAGACTTAATTAGTGTTGTAATAAAAACTCATTTGAAATAGAAAATCTGTTTTGAGCTCCAAGACACAAAGTATTAAACCGTTCTTTCGAATCAAGATATGGATTGAATTTACTTTTATTGGAGAGAGATATCTTTGAAGGAAACACCATATTTACAGATAAATTGAACAGTATGAAAATTGACAAGACACGTTGCATCATATGTTCTTGAATTGAGCCGTACAATATCGAATCGAATCGTAATATCCCACTGAAACAAAGTGAATCGCTCCACTTTAAACCGTCCTGGAATCTTATCACACACCGTGTATCGAAGTATGTATTGAACCTTATATATATATATATATATATATACACACATATATATATATATATATATATATATCCTCCCCAAATGAGCTGTACAGAATCCAATTGAATCAAACTGAATTCAATCGTTTCACCTTAAAATGTACCATGCATGTCGGGCTGCTCGATTATAAAAAAAAATAATAATAATAATCATGATTATATTTGTAATAATTGAAATTATGATTATTCAAACGATTATTTTTCGGTGAAAAAAATAATCGTTGTATAAAGAAACAGAGCATTAGAGTTTACTTACATTCAAATGTGCCATAAAATTGTCGTAACATTTAAATAAACTATTTCAAAAGAACGCTCAAATTTGAACTCAAATATACACACTTTATAGTATTAGACATTGTAAAATGAGAACTATTTTAACAATGTTATGTATACTGTATATAATATTTTTTTACGATTACACCAATTTTGTAATCGTTGAATGTAATAATCGTGATCGGAATTGAATTTCGATGAATGGCACAGCCCTACCTCCGAGAATCGTACTACACCCTATGCGTCAAGATACGTACCAAATCGATGTACCATTATGACGATTATATTAATCGTTACAACGCTCACACTCATTTTCCGATGCCTGAATTTGCTTTTGTTAATCTTCCCCGTTGTGAATCATTAATGACGGTGCGGCGCATATTTCAATTCCGACACTCCATACAGCATGTTTTGCGAGCCCTGTGATCTACGAGGCTGACTGTGCAGATGTCGAGAGACAACCAACAACTCCAGCGCAGATGCACTTGTCCGGCCCTCTTTAATTAAAGTGTGTGCATTTTTCTATTAGGCACCAGTCCATTTGCAGACAAGCATCCATCACACATCTGCACGCTCTCTACGGGCCATCTAATGAATTGCGCACAAGTGATTTGTGGCGCTAATCCTTTGCAGACGAATGAATGGTAAGCATGGCGTGCACTTCATCTTCCCATTTCCATTCTTTGGAAGAAAAGTGCCCTATAGGCATCGGCGTGTTATAGATGGCCGTGAACATGATGTTGCCGAAGGTTTTGCGGCTATTACCACGTATTTCTAATGAAACCAAAGAATTAACAAGGGCTCCTCCTCATGTTTCATAAGCTTTAGTGGCCTTTACCTGCCATAATCTGCCAATTTGTCACTTTTGCTATGATCTTACTAATAACTTAAATCTCATTCAGAACATTATTAAGCAGAATCTGAACAGAATTTGACCCTAAATGAGGCATTAGCAGCAGTCAAGCGAGATGGATTTTGCCATTAGGCCTTAAAACTGTCAAAGGAGACGTCATCGACAATGTATGACCATCATATTCAGAATGCCTGGCTCGATATTGCGTGAGACAATTCATTTAGATTACTTTAGATATAAAAATAATTTTAGGTTTGACTTTTTTTAATTGATTAAAATATATTTGCTAGCATAGAATCTGTTACGGAGCTTTATAATAGGCACCATGTTACACCCATGCAAAACTGGTCAACGAAAAAAATCCATCTGTAGTCTTTAACACTTTCACGCAGTAATATACAGTAAAAAAAAAAAAAAAAAAACACACACACAACAGGTCAACTAATTCGCTGCCATTGACGGGTATAGCAGTCAAAAATGACATTCATTTTACCTGGGCTGGTATTAATAACGGGAGCGTTACTTGTTAAACCTCACACCCATATGCCGACATTCACCATTTACGCAGGTGATGTGGCGTTGATCGGGGATGCAAAATTTGCAAAGAAGAATGACAGCAATACATTGGCAACGAGCGGTATGGTTGGGTCCAGTTTGGGATGGATTTAGGTTTCCGATATATCCTGCGGAAAGTCACGCCAGATACAATTATCAGGTCAACTTCGTCCTCCCATAGGTTGCAGATAAATGTATGCATTTTGATGGCTCGATTTTAATGCACTCTCAGCATGAATATAAATCTTATCATTACAGACGTTGCATCCTATCCGGCATATGAAAAAATGAAGAACCACGTAATTGACACAGGATAACATTCTGGCAGCCATGCATGTCATTTAGTTCCCGCCCATACATGCTGAACAGTGTTCAGCTGTAATGTTATTGTAGGCGTGCCTTTAAGGGGCGTGGCTTACTGAGGAGGAACGGGCGAGTGCCGATAACAGGTATCGGTATAGGGGTCAATATGGCCTTATTTCAAGATATCGGGTACCCGTGAACGATGTCGATACCAGCCACTGATACTTAACACAAAAAAAATTGACATCAAATAAGTCTTTTTTATCGGCCGTTTGACAATTTGGTGAATCATCATGTGAGTCAGAAAGGCAAAACGATCTAAGTTTGCAATCAACTGTCACTGTGTTCATTGAAATTCTGTTTTCTCAAGTACTGTTGGGAATGCTACGGATGGTCAAGAGGGGTCCTCAATCCTGTTCCTCGAGGGCCGCTGTCCTGCCTGTTTTTCCAAGTCTCCTCGCTGAAACACACCTGATTCAAATAATCAGATAATCGGCAAGGTCTACAGAAGCTCGATAACGATCCTGATCATTTGAATCAGGTGCGTTGCAGCAGGCATAGATGGAAAACACGCAGGACAGCTGCCCTCGAGGAACAGGATCGAAGACGCCTGCTCAAGAGTAATGACTCGTCCTGGTATCGGTCTGAAAAAAAATTGAACATCTCTATTACTGAGTTACATGAGGAACATGGGAAGTCCGTTTTTGAGTAGGCGTCAAGATATGCGAATTTAGTTCTTAGCTCAGTGCTTCTAAATTATTTTCTGTGACGCCCCGCAAGCAAAAAGAAAACAACTCGCACCCCCCACCACCACCCACTCTCTGCAGCAAATATAAATATCATTTTCGTTGCAAAACCAATATACAACGTCGAGTTAATACTCGCTGCACACAATAGACAAGGAGAGCGCCACTGCCAACTACTGGACTGGATGTGCAATTACACTTGATTGTAGAACGGCGGGGAAAAAAAGCATGTTCCCCAGGGTCACATGCGCCCCTCTCAGAATGGCACCGCCGCCCGCCCCACTATTTGAGAAGCACCGCCTTAGCTCAAGTTCTCATTTTGTATTTTTGATGGCTGAAAGTACATTTGTGACTAAAAAAAAAATCTATCAAGTGATGGCTCCGAATAAAAAACCGGTGGCCATGCTTCAATCCTAGTCCACGTGCAGCAATCCACAAGTACGTTGAGGTCCCCCGAGGGCGCCAACAGTGACAATTGTCTCGATAGTGAAGCTTCCTGTATGAGCTCACCTGTGGCTCAAGAGAGTCGGAGGTCAAAGCCTGCATCCTCTCATGGGCCGGCCTAAACATGCCCGGCCGGCGCGGCTACGTCCCAAAGGCCATCCTGCACTTCCAGCACTGTCACCGAATATAATGTCTGTGTGTGTGTGTGTGTGTGTGTGTGTGTGTGCACGTGTGCGAGGCGCAGAACAAGAACCAATTTGATTTGCTCCAGTGGCCTGTGAAGCTCGGCTGTGAGGCAGCACCTCTCTTTATTCCCCTAATGGTTTCCCGTCCCCACCGCTTCTTCTTCTTCTTCCCCAGACACCAGTTATGCGCACTCCTGTAAATATACATACGCACGACGCGGCAGCAGGAGGGGAAGGGGGCTGGGGGGTGACGCCAGCGATCGTTGGCGGTGTACACACAAAAAGATGGAAAGAGAAGCCAAAGGGAGTTGAAACGATGACTTTGGCAATGGTGTCTCTCTCAACTATTGAGGTTGGGCGCTTTCGCACTCAAGACTTTTGTCTGTTTTAACACCACTCATGTTTTCTCTTTACTTCCATTCTATTTTAAGTGACGAGTATATTAGAACGGGGAGGGCAAATTATGGTCCAGGGCAGGCATCACCAAATGGCGGACCGTGGTCCGAATCCGGACCGACGGATGGTTCGGACCGGACCCATGACCAATCTATGATGAATTTTTTTCAGGGCGTATTCGCAAACGTTGGCGCTGCAATTCTAGAAAATTTATATTTATATATTTATATATTTATATATATATATATATATATATATATATATATATATATATATATATATATATATATATATATATATATATAAAAAATAAAAATGGAGCACGGAATTCAACGTCATACAAGTTAAGCATTCACACGCTTCCATCTAAATGGCAGCGCTTGTGAGTTGAACCGTATAAAAAGGTGCACGTGACGGCGAGACATGAAAATTGCATTGCGGCGGGACACGGAATTGTCAGCGTGTACGGAGAGCTAACAGCATGGCTCCTCAAAGCGCCCATGTGTGACTCCAAGTTTAAACGGGTCGTGCCGCACAGGTACAATTCAATCACACGATGAAATGAGTTTGCTGCAAGTAAACTTTGAAAATGCTTTTCTTTGTCAAGTCTGATGTGTGGGGTTCAAATATGGGGGGGGCACAGTGAATGCAGTTGTGGGTTTTGCAATTGCAAAAGCGCGGTGAGGGAGGGAGCGGGGTTTTAGTAGTAGGCTGGCGCTAATTTAAGAGGCTTAATAATGACCCCCCACGAGTCTCTGCAGGAAGCGCCTTCATTCGCCCATCACATCACACGCATGGCATGACATGGAATCGGGGAGATGCATGTCATTTTTGACACGGCCTGGCACTTACTGGCTGCGGGGGGAAAACTTTCTCGCCGCACTACCTGCACCTTTCAAGCGGGGAAGAAAGGAATATGTCAAGGCTCACTGATTTCTTCACATTTATATGTGCGGTACCGTACATCCAAAGAATCAATGGACAATGTTCCTTTTGAAGAATTATAAAAAACGGCGAAAAATATTCAAAGTAGCGACGATGTGTTTATTGTACTGTATAAACAGAGACAATAGACTGATTTTTATTTTTTAATAAGTACCATTATGAGACCTATAAATAATAATAATAACAATGCAGGGCAACGGCAAATTTTACTCATAGATGGCTTTATGTGTCCCTGAATGTATATTTGATGCAGATTTTAAAAACGTCTTCACTTATTTTCTAGCAAACCACGTCTATGAAATACTTTCATTTTTGTTTTTAAATTTGGCTTGCGCAATACGGATTTTGCGTATTTGATAAATCATTTTATTTGTTGCTAAACCAAACCCTTAAATTATGAATATATATTACTTGATTACATGTAATTATTATTAATATTTATATTCATATTGAGTTTTATTTTTATTTTATTATTAATAATGATAATAATAATAATAATAATAATAATGTTATATTATATTATATTATATTATATTATATTATATTATATTATATTATATTATGAAAACTCGATATGATAAAGAAAACACGAGGACCGATTCCGAAGCCGAGCAAAAACTCACCCAGAAAAGTTTACTTGCATCTCTGATTAAAACATTTCATGAAATGTGTTGATCAGTGTAAGAGATTAATTGAGCTTGTAAAATATTCTTTTACTTTCAGAACATTCATATATTAAATAATTCTGTTAAAAAAGATAACTTCAATTTATCGTACGTTTTTTGCCGGAAGGGCGAGGCAATTTTATTTATATGGCACATTTCATCCACAAGACAACTCAATGTGCTTCACACAAGCAAAAGCGCGACACTTTTACAGCATCTACAAACACAACAAGGGAACACATTCAAAAGCAAAGCAAAAAGAACAAACGTAGATAATTATATCTGCTTTAATTTTAGATTTTATTGTTTCCTCTCATTTCAGAAACTTGCCTGGCCTGATGTCTCCTCGCCATTGCGATTTCTTCCACCTGTGTCCCCGTTCTGCGTGTCCTTTGTCTGATCACCTTTAATAACTAATTTCTGGGAATCGACAACTTCTAATGACGTTTTTACGTTGACTATTTTAACGAAGAAGCATGGCTGCTATTTAAACGAGTGTGTCAAGCTCGCAGGGAATACATTTGAGCGGCGCGATAAGGTGCGTCAGACGTCACGAGTGAGCGCCACCTGGAGATTTAATGACACTGACAGGCAGTGAAATGGTGACGGAGCATGATAACAACACGGGCTTCAGGCACCAAGGGTATTTTGTAAATAAACGCTACTTGAATTCAACCACGTGAAAGCAATTAATAAAACAAAATAGCTCATTTAGATGAGTTGTGTTTGGAATGGTTTGTTCGAGGCGTCCTGCAAAAATCCAAGTGCAGCTTTTCTATTAGACATGGCTTTGTCCTGTGTAAATGAAGCGTCTCCTCTTACTTTAACATGGTGTGTTGCAGTGGTGAGACGTGCATTTCACACGTAGGCCTTCACGTGAAGTCCTACTTGAATAAATTCCCCTCATATTGCCATCATTTATGACACCACGGCTTGACAAATACAGAAAGACACTTAAACAGTACTGAGTGAGTGTTGGACGACCTAGCTTCTCTTGAAAACGGTGTATCTGCAATTAAATACACACTTTTCCCTTCTTCGACTATTGTGGTTTAAAAAAGCAAGAATATATTTTAGATTTTCAAACGGTCGACAGTTACGACTTTCGGGTGTGTTGATTCCGCATATCGCTGCCCCCTCACAAGTGATTATCCAATCACAAGTTTTTCACCTTCAGCGTAAGGCCAGCGAGAAGGCCTTGCTGTCATCGATTCGTGATCTGATTGCAACAGTCTATCAACTCTGAAAGACGCCCGCACAATTGTATCCGAAGGCCTCGGAAAGAATAGCGCATGGTACTGGTATTGTGAAATCTGCCTGGCAACACGAGCTAGCTGAATTCTGATTGGATAAAAACTCTCACTAAAAATACATTACTTGGATATAACATGACATCGTGAAGAATATGATCCTGATTTCTTGATTAAGTTAGGCTAGCAGAGCCACCACAGGTGTGTTGGCACAAAGATGCCAAAATATGACTCCAAAGCAAGACTTAGGCATGGCTTAGCTCTCAGGAAGCAACTTTTCATTTCTTTACTTTTCTTGTGGATGTCTTGTAAATGCTTTTAAATGGTTTGAATCTTTTAATTATCAACCGCATTGTATGTAAAATGTCCTATATTTAAAAAAAAGCTGCCTTGCCCCGCCTTTCAAACAAAAAAAAAATTGCTTGTGATTTATCAGCTTGTAATTATCACTCAGAAACCGGGAGAAAATCTTTTTTTTTCTTTAAATATATTTTGTTTATTGTCTGATTCTTCTTTACTTACCAAAATTCTCCCATGATAGAAAAAAAATACTTAATGAATCCTTTGATTACACTAATGGAGTGTACGTTACACTCAGCAGCGAGCTTGCTAGCATAAGAAGCTAACTTTAGCTGTCTCTATTTAACTCAGTGCTCCGAGCATGACAAAAAAGATCCACCCGACTCGACTCAAATCGTACAACACCAGTCACAGAAGATGTAAATTCAAAGTCTTTTCTTCACAGAATGTGTATTAATCTGAGAATTCGGGCAAGCAAATGGGAATGGGAACCAAAGCAGGAAGTAGAAACCTGCCAAATTCTCCCGAACGACTCGGCCACCACCAAAGTTTGATGCCGTGTGAAATATAGTCTAATGAGATGCTCTGACATTACCCATTACTCTATAAAAGCTTCGACTCCGGAGGTTCCACTGTAAATGAATATGCTTTACCATGAACAAATGTGTTACTTGATTCCATGACTAAAGTTAGCAGCTCACGCTTAAATAAAGTTGGTTCCTCTTTTGGAGTGACCCTCAAATCCTGGCGTGCATTTGCCAGAAAAAGTAAAAGCGGGCCCCTTTACATCACCTTTTGATGCGACAGTCCACGTAATGAAAGTGGCACCGTGTGTCCGCCGCTCAATGCCTGGCCTGAGAATCTCCCCTCTCGTCTATCTCACTTTCTATAGTCTTCCCATCTTAAAATCATGTCCAATCACGCGTCTCATTCGGGTCCAGTCATTTACATGTCAGTGCGTTTAAAAGCCCCCACCCACCCACCACCGCCGCCACCGCCGCTGCCCTCCACCCCCCCAAAATGCGATCCTGAAGCGTGTCATCGCAGTTGACTGTCAGGAGAGGCAAGTCTGCCTGATTTCATTTAAATGTTCAGGTTTCAGTTCAGCGGGAGGGCTTTCTCAAAAGGTGCCGGTTTGGAATGATTTGGGGGGGGTTGGGGGGGGCTCAATGTGGAAATGTGAGTGGGCGATAACAGTTTACAGATGAAAGCCAAAGGGAAGACTCCGGATGGTTTTAGTTAGACCTTGCCTATTGGCTTGTCATAAAACATAACGGCCTTCATAACGGATCGTCTAAAAACATCAACACTCTCATCTTAAAGTGTTGCACATCAATTTGAGTGATTATTCGATTTATTCCAATTAGGGGTGGGCAATTAATTGAAATGAATTAAATGATTTTGGCTCCTGTCGATCTTCAAAAGGTTCTAATTGAAGAAAAACGATGAGTGTGCGTTCATGTTGCTAGCTTAGCAAGCATATAGCATTTGGGATTCTGCTGTCCCTGAGCGTGCTTTAAGTTATTTAAAGACACCCGGTTGGAGTTTACTGCAAAACTAAACACGGATTCCACACATTGTATATTTAAGTATAAGAAATGCTACACTTTTAAAACATTACTGATGCTAATGCTAAAGTTCCTATTCACATGCTAACCAGAAATTAGCATCAACTTCAGGAGTGATATACCTTTAAATAACGAATCTTCAGACAAAAACACTGTCGAAAAACATACACACAGGTAACTTAACACAACTCTTCCTAGTCCGTCCAAAAAATAGTTACATTAATAAAGTTCAACTGCATCTTTCTTCTTATCTCATTGGAAATGCGTATCCATTGTTTACATGCATATTTCGAACATTTTTAACCAATGTTGCAGTTATATTCCAACAGGTGTCTAATGAATTCAGACTTTAAGACAACATTTTGAAAAAAAAAAAAAAAAAGACTCAAATGTTTATCTAAGTCCTTTTGGACACAATTTTGCGGAGTGGCCAGAAATCAGAGACACAAATAACGTCTGTTGTGAAATGCGCTATAGAAATAAAGTTTTATTGTATTGTATCATTACGTATCTTTAGCACTGCTTGTTTAAAACCAAAATTCATCTGAGAATCTGTTTCGATTTTGGTTTTCTGTTTTGGTTAGCAACATAATTTAAAGGTACCCAGAAGGCAACCTGAGAACACAAACGGCAGATTTTATTTGAATCAGAATCAGAATACGCTTTATTGTCGTTGTACTCAGGTGTACAACAAGATTGGAGAGCTCCCCTCTTCAGTGCTATATAAACAAATAATTTAATTAAATATGTCAATTAAATTAATTAACAATTAAATATTTAAATACAAATAAATATGAAATTCAATAATTAAATAATAAATAAAACACTTTTTTGGGGTGGGGGGGGGGGTGTTTGTTTCTAGCCACTTCTGGAGGTGAATGTTTTTTAATTTCCTGGATTACGTTGACAATCCAGCCGAGAACCTTTCCGCAAACTCTGTAATCCTAAAAAGGCAAGCACGGCTTTTTTTTTTTTTTTTTTTTTTTGCTAATCAGGAGCTGGCTAGATAAACAATAATAATAATAAAATGTTTCGGCTAATGAAACAGACCAGGATGTACAGTATGTGGAGGGCTTACCCCCGTGTACGCCTCAACCGCATCACCGTTTGTTTGGAGGAGGCTTGCTTTTTAACCGCCTGCTATTGTTACTGTTTTTAATCCCGGAGAAATAAATGCATTTGAATGTTTCACGGATTAAAGAAAAAGAGTGCTTTTCTACTTCAAACACGTTTCGGATGATAAAACAACCGCAGCACCGAATGAGAGGTTTCATTGTCCTCGCTTATCTCCTCCTGTTCTTTAACGCACATTGTCTTTTTCGGGTGTAAGACTATTGAAGGTATTGTTTACCTCCGAAAATAAAAATGTTTTCCTTCTGCCAACTTTGAGCGGCTGAGACTTGCTAACTCTCAAACGAATCACGAGGGCGACACCTCCTTAATTTTCACTGCTTTGATCTGAACTTTCCGACCATAATTTGCGCACATTGTTTGGAAGGAACTCAATTCATCAGGATAACAAAAGATCAAGAGAGTCGCCAATGAGGTTTTTATTTTTATTTATTTATTTATTTATTTTGTATTCATTTTTTCTCTTTTCATGCTGGTATGCATTTGTTTCGGAACAGACGATTATGGTTGTTGTAATATTAAAGAAATGTTGAAATGTTACATGCTTGGATGGAAGTGATGTTTTTAATTGAAAAACGGTTTAAAAATAAATAAAAAATCGAGATGATGTGAAGTGTACGGAAGCTTCCCTTTTTTGGTTGGACCACCAAGGAGCTAGCTTGCTAGCGGCGTAAACCGGATGGACTTTTGACAAAATGTATTTTAATCCACTGTGGGAGGCAATTAATAGTTATTTAGTTGTCATTTTATAAATGCGACTGAAAAATCTCACTCTTTCCACACACCAGTACGATATTGAGCAGAATAAATTGCGCTAAATATGCTAGTTTTAGAGTAAAAAAATTCTCTTGCCTTCATTATGTGAAATAGTTTTTTTTTTTTCTATTTGTTCAGAGAGTAGCGAGAGAGAAAAAAAAAGAGCCTCCGCTTGTCTGAACAAATGAAAAAAAAAACTATTTAACATAAAAACGACAAGATGAATTTTTTTTTACTTTATACCCGGAAGTGAGGCCACCTCAAAGTGATTGGATCATCAGGAGGAATTTTATTAAAGTTCCCGAAGAAGGCAGAAGTTGAACGTCGAAACTGGAAAAGGTAAAAAAAAAAAAGAGCCTCCCTTTGTCTCAACAAATGAAAAAAAAACAAAAATGTCAAATGTTTGGGCATTGGGGTTCGTCCCAAAGTGAGAGTGTCAATAGAATAAAAAAAAAACCATCAGTGCACTTCTTTTCAGTCTTTGAAACAAAACTTAAAAACAGCACACAAATATAAAAACATATGCATTTTTCAAGTAATATTTGTAAATATCCTGTCAAATATATTTCTATTAATCTCTAATAAGACAACTAGACAATTCCCAAAGCCTCCAGCTCAATTTGTCTAGAACATCTTAATATAACACTGATATCACCTGATAAACATCTATATCACTCCAATCCGTCTTCAGATTGATCCACCTCCATGTCACGCACAGAGAGCAAAGAACCGCCGGCGCATTTTCATCGTCAAATCGTCCTCTCCCAACACCGCCAACGCAGCCGCCACCCTCAAGGGCCAGGGGCCTTTTAATTGGCCCACTTCGTAAGTGTAATTTTGTTTAATTGCTTGGAGACACTCTGCTCTCTTAAAGAAATCAATGCAGATGTAATAATATCTGTAATTGCGCGCCACGCTCCAGGGACACCACAAAAGCCTCGGATCAATGGAAGGAAAGCAGGCAAACGCTGGTAGGGGTTAATTTTAATTTTTTTTTTTTTCTTTCCTCCCTCCCTTTCTCTAAGGTAATGACAGGGAGGCAAAGCTTGGCTCGTGACACGGAGGTGCAACTCGCTGTTTCTATTGTCTCGCCGGCGCCTAATTGGGCCAAATGTAGTTACCCCCCCCCCCTCTCTACCGCCACATCCCACCCCACCGGAGGCTGTCAAGGTGGTGATTAATGAAGCCTCCAGTCATGTAACCTGATAAAAAGAAAAGCCAGAGATACGGGTTCTTTATCAGCCTACAGCCTTCTCAATCCTGTGCTGCCTGCTGTCAATTCTTAGGAAGTTATTTCTCTAACAGGTGAAGATTTGATTATGGCACTATCAATTAACAAGAGGAGGTTTCTGGGATTATTCAATTCTAGGAAAAACACGACACTTTGCGTTTTAGTGGTCTGATAGTCGAGGACGATCAGCCGCAGAAGCTTTTACTGGTTTTTGCATTTTTTTTTTTGTTGTTCCCTTTCCTGGTTAGCCAAGGTTGGTACTGACCAATGTTTTTTGGAAATATATTATATATATTAATATATTATATGCGTCATCAGTTAGACGTGAAGGAACACAGAGCAAAGATGTTGACAGCGACGTTAGCTTCCACGTCAAGCTGTCGTTTATTCATCACTTGAAATGTATATCTTTGAAAAAAACTAATAAAATAGATGCTTCTATAGGCAGGGTGTAAGTTTTCATTACGTTACAGTACAAGTTGTGCTAATGCGTGAAAAAAAAAAATCTCGCGCGTAATTGATCATTTCCAAGAAATGCCACCAGATGGCGCCAAAGCGTTCAACGAAAAACCACAAGACGCATTCGTCAGCGTATGACGAAGGACGCAATTCAGAAAATAAATGAGTGAATTTGTGAATAGGTACCCGGATTGTCGTGTCAATATATTGCGCATGACTTTAGCGTACTTTGAGTACTTCACCAAATCTTGCTTTGTCTTTTTTGCGAGCATAACCCGCCTAAAGATGGCAAAAAAAAATGTAAAAAGGCGATACTTGCACCAAGAGTACGCAGTCAGTGCAAAGACCGAGCTTATTTCCATTTTTATTTATTTATTTTTATTTATTTATTTTTTTTATTAGCAGGGGTTCACTTGCGAAGATAACCGTGACCTCTGTTGCTATGCCCTTCATTATCTATGGCACCCTTGGCAAACTTTCTAGTTGAATCCAGTTCAGACACAGGCTAGGCAAAGTCCTCCCACGATTTTGGGCATGACGCGTAGTACAGGACGGCTTGCCCATGGACAGCCAATCATACAAATATGGACGACCACAGAGAGAACATGCAAAAACCATACGGAGAGGATCTCCGGACTGTGAAGCAAATGTGCAAACTGCTATCCAGCAAGTCACTTTGAGCACTATCCTTAAAAATGATGTCGAACTTCCAGATTGGATTTCCCAGTCTTTTTTTTTTTTTCTTTGTATACCCTTCAGACACATGCGTCAGGGACCTAAGACCGAGAGGTGGCAGGTATTAGCCTCGAAGGATTCGTCATGGTTTTTGACTAATGACCTCATTAAGCCGCGCTTCAATACTTTCCGTTGTCTCGGACACTCATCCGCAGTGACCCGGGCCAACAGAGCGCGGCTCGTCACGCCGTGGCGGTGGAGGGAAATCGATCCTCTGTAAATATATTAGAGGCAATTACAAGCTGCTGGACTTTGCCTAACATGTTTATGGAAGCATTAGGCAAACTCTTTCTTTATCAAGCGCCCCGGGCCAACGGGACAATGACATGGTGTTTTCAGGTGTGTGCTCGTGAGGTTATTGGAAAAAAAAGAACACGAGGGAAAGGAGGAGGCTTGTAATATAGGTTTAGACATGTAAACCGGACAAAGTGGTTTCAATTGGTTTTGTTTGTTTTGGTGTCGATGGGTGTGCTTTTTTTCTTTTTTTTTTTTTTTTTCAAATTGGAAATCAGGTTTGAAGAATACAGCAAAACCTCCACCTAATCCATTCGGTGATGCTGGTTGACTTCCAAATTGCTGCAAATTCTGGAAATGCAAATTGAATTAAGCAAACTGTTGCCGTCATAAAACGGTTAATTATACGAGTAATGTTTTTAAGCGGTATCATTTCTTGCAATAACCAGAGGAAACTGTACTGAGCAGATGCATGCAATGCAGTCTACGAGGTCTTCCGACAAGCAAAGTATTTGCTGCACAATTTATACCCACCATCAATGATAACAATGTGACATTATCATCAAATATTTGCGATTCGTCGTTCGCAAATTTGCCTTTTTACCGATTTTGGGGAGAGGAGCTAAAGTTATTTGCTGTTTTTCCTGCAAATTTCTCACCAAGTCCAAAGTCGAAATCACCAGCACTCCATAGCCTTTTAGAGTAAAATTTGCATCAGGGAGTTGTCAGAAAAGTACGGAGATGTCAACCACTGCCACTGAATCAAAAATGAAATAAAGTAAAACTACTCGTGTTTGCAGAGCAATCCTGTCACCGAGTGGTGTCGATAGCACCATCTAGCCATCGAGCCATCCGTTATCTGCCGCTGGGAAGCCCAGACTTTCCTCTCCCCAGCCACATCTTCCAGCTATTCTGGAGGAATCCTCAGGCGTTCCAAGACCAGCCGGGAAAGAAAATCTCTCCAGCGTGTCCTGGGTCGTCCTTGGGACCTCCTGCCGATGGGACAAGCCCGGAACACCTCACCAGGGAGGCTTCCAGGAGGGATCCTAATCAGATGCCCGAGCCACCTCATCTGGCGAGCAGCGACTCGACTCCGAGTCCCTCTCGGATGACCGAGCTTCTCACCCTATCTCTAAGGGAGAGCCCGGACACCCTGCGGAGAAAACTCATTTCGGCCGCTTGTGTCCGAGATCTTGTTCTTTCGGTCACGACCCACAGCTGGTGACCGTAGGTGAGAGTAGGAACGTAGATCCACTGCTAAATCGAGAGCTTTGATCGCACCAGAATTAATGATACCGTTATTGTATAATAAATGTTTTTACATTAGTGCTACTTGCTAAAATTAATTTGGACCAAACATGTCATTATTTTTAATTGGTTATATATTTTCGACGTCGCACTAAGTTTGAGTTTTGTTACCGTGCGTGTCCTCGTGTGGTGAGTCGTGACGTCACAAAAAAATGTATCATCTCACTGAAGCGAAGACTCACAAGACCTTGATGGTTTTCTTCCTCCCTTCTTGTATATAATGTAACCCATTTTTAAAGTATCTGCACTTAGAAGCATTTCTGTTGCATCAGCACCTGAAATATTTTTCCGTTACTTCCGCCGCATGATTAATGTTTGTTTTCGCCTATCTCCGTTTTGCCGCGTGTTACGTGGGCGCCGTAATTCCTTAATGAAATATGCCCAATTACCATACAGCATATGAATGATAATTGTGGAACAATGTAATGTCAATAGCCCACTGATTAATCCCCCCCCGAAGGCGGCCAAAAGGCGCGCAAAGTAACTCAGTAAGCGATAAGCAATTTTCATTTGTTCTTAATTACAAAAGGGGGCCCATTTTGCCGGCGACTTGATGAGATTCCCAAAGCCACTTCGCCAGCCGGCTTATATGTATTTAGAAATGTGGCTCTTTATTTTGCCCCCCTCTCTTTCTTTCGTTGGCTCTATCCAAGGCAGTCATGTTTAATGACTCACAAGAGGGCATATGTGCTTACAATAAGCAGAAGAGGTGCTTCACAACTCGGTTTACCCGAAACAACCAGGGCTAAATAACATTTAGCTGCTTGTCCTAATTGGAAAGAATATGTGTTTGGTTCAGAAGTGTAAGTATACACGTGAACACTTCCGTGCTTATTGCGTCAAACGCCCAAGAGCGGTAATATTTTAAATTTGATGTACCGTATTTTCACAACCATAAGGCCTACTATAAAGTACTAATTTTCGCCTTGTAATGCAACATGTCTTATCATTCATGTTATTGCAAGCAAGAAACATAACAGGTTTAGGCAACAGACTGCAAAAAAATTAACTAAAAAAATAAAAATTACAAAAAAAACACTTGGCCAGAGGACACCCCTCACATCTCTCTAAATAGCCATGTGATTGGCTGAGGCTAACTGGCTCCCAAGAAGCCATTGCTGTAAACTTTTTGTGGTATTTTTATTTCTTTTGGGGATAATAATGGCATGAGAGAAGTATTTTTGTGTTAATTTCATTTCTTTGTTTCATTGTTTGCGTGTATGCTGTTCAGAGATATTTTTGGTTTGGATTTGAAACCGTGACTCTAAGGAGTGCGGTGACCAGTGACATCCCTACACTGACGTTCTCGATTGGATGTTTGGTCATTGGTCTGAAGCGCTGCTACAGTCAGAGATCCCTTAATTGCATGAGTGCTAGCATGCGCGAGCTAGCATGCGCGAGCTAGCATGCGCGAATACAGAAATAGCACACTCAACTGGTGCTGCGCCCTTTGATACAGCGCGTCTTTTGGCCATAAAAATACAGTAAGTACCGTTATTTTTAATCATACCTTTTTTTCATAGTTTGGCTAGCCCTGTGACGCAAAAAATTCCCGTTCCCGAGGTTGTATTTGGAAAACTCACCCTGACATCCTAACACTGCTCTTTTTCTTCTTCCAC
This sequence comes from Idiotropiscis lumnitzeri, assembly GCF_059441095.1. NCBI lineage: Eukaryota > Metazoa > Chordata > Actinopteri > Syngnathiformes > Syngnathidae > Idiotropiscis > Idiotropiscis lumnitzeri. The sequence goes on from NC_142391.1 coordinate 7,327,766, forward strand.
CTCTTCTTCTGCTCCTGCCTTTTGAAGAATACGAAAAAGACAGCAAAGTCGTCGGTATCATGGTGACTGATGTGTGATGTTAGTTTGCTAGCGCTGCTAGCATGCGGCTACAAACAAAAGGTTTTACTAGCAAAATGCACAATAAACGACCAAGATGTTTACTTTTGGCCAGAATGTGATACAAAATTCAAGTTAAAGTAAGCCATCTTAAACTTAAAAGTAAACATTTTATAAATAGAAGTTTTCAGCCCCGTTTGGACGTCTACACTTTGTCATCGACAAAAAATTTGCGAAGGCAAGGTGTACGCGTTGGCTAGGCAAGACTAGACTATTTCGTAAAATAAATGATATTTTGTTTGAATTATGAGGTTCTACAGAATTATGTAAATATTTGTTCTTAGTCTTTTGTGGCTTGTGGAGCATGAAAGGGCCCATTAGAATTTACTTTGGGATTTATTAAGAAGTAACCATTTTAAGCAAAAGTAGGCATGGCGTCGAAAAACATCTTTCTTTAGGGAATGGTTCGAGCCCCGAAATGGAGTCAACTTTTCTTGCTGTAAGCAAAGTGTACTCCGGAGAAGATAATTCTTGCTCTTATCTCCATGTGGTCACACTGCTTGCTCCTGAATGGTCACCTTTCAAGGAGATTAACCCTTTCATTAAAAAATAAAAAATCCTGACCGGGGGTCAACCTATTCGCCTGGCTCTGCGGTGGCTGCACCTTGCTTTGATCTATCAGCTATGGAGACATTATTAGCAAACGCTTAAGTCGGCCCATGTGATTGTTTTTTTTTTTTTTGTAATTTTGCAGAAATTATTCATAATCCTATTACGTGGCCGAGGGGGTAACCCCGGCATAAAATATATGAGGCCTTTGTTATAAAGCTATCGGAACTGACTTCACTCGAGTTGTGGGAAAAAGAGAGAAAAAAAGTTGGTCGTAATCCTCTCAAATGAGCGCTCGATACCTTACCCTACTTAAGTTAAATGGTGTCGATATTCATCTACCTCTGCATCAGAAAATTAACGAGGTGGGCTTGGTGAAGCAGCATGTTGTTCGGGTTGTTTATGAACACCCGGCCCTCGATATAACGATAAACACATGCTTTTAATGGAAATGGCGGCTCACTGGTAAGTAGAAGTGTCAAAGCAGCTTTCATGTTGAGCCTTTTTTTTTTTATACTGCACTCTGTGCGTTTTCTCTGTACAATTTTGCCTCTCAGGCCATCCTTGTATCTCCAAAATCTTCACTGTTCAGGGGACCAAAAAAACAGCATGGTTGTTCAAGCATTCTGCTTGGGTAATCACTTAAAAATAACACGTGTAAGCACATGCACACACGCACACACACACACGTATGGACTGACTGAGCGTATAAATTATAGGTGTCTAACTCTGGCCCGCGGGCCAAATTTGGCCCACGGAGTAATTATATTTGGCCCATGAGGCTATACCAATGACTACGATACCATTTCACATTCTATACGACAATAGTAACATTCAAAATGATAATGGTAATTTTAAAAACTAAACATTGTTTTGCATTCATAAAACCACTTATAATAAAAATTTTCAATTAAAAAAAAAAAGAGATCAGCATTTATATTGTTTTTAAAAAATTAAATGCTGACCAGCGGCTTTGTTCAAGTTTTACTTTTCAGCCCACTGTGTATTTGAGTTTGACACCGCTGGTATAGATAGTTACATATTAAATTTCAGCAAATGAGACAAACAAAGCTATATCATAGATTAATTTAAAATGACATGATATCGACTTCATACACAAAGTAGAACATTTCATGAGTTCATTTTTCAAATGCTTTAATAATTTTAGCTTACAGCTATTAAAAATCTGAAGACATCTGAATATTACAAGAGAAACAATCAAAATTATTCAGTCAATTTGTGACTCCAATACTTCTTTTCCAGCCAGTATCATAGTCCTTGTGCGGGCAACATTTCTGGTGCAGGTTGCCAGCATGTTATGGTAGGTTGGTGTATTTTGGGTCCCCAAGAGGAACCACATGTTGCATTTTTGTTTGGGGAAAACCCCAAGGCTAGTGTTTTGCATTACAACCTTGAGGGGGGGGGTGCGAAAAGGAGAAATCACAATTTTTACACCTCCCGTCTTCCTTTCAGAGGCCAGTACTTTGCAGAACAAAAGTCAATGTCTCGGCCCAAATTTCCTGTGACAACGCGTAGCAGCCGGTGCTATTTTGGGCTCTTTGTGGTGCCAATCTCCTATCTCTGCCGTGACATTTTTTCCCCCCAAAAGAAAGAGTAGATTTCCTAGAGACTCTGCCCTTTTGCAACTTCCACAATGTATTCGGGCGCGGAGAAGTTAGGACCCTCCCCTCGCCGCTTTTAATACTCGCTGCAGTGGCCAGAGAAAAGGGGGAAATTAAGACAGCGTATCAGGCTAAGCGGCCGATCTGAAAAGGCCTTATGCAGATGCTTAATTCCCTATTTTCACATTCCTTACAGAAAAAAAAATAGGTGGGAAAATGTAGTCCTCGCTAACAAAACTGTAAACAAAGGCAACAAATCCAAATTTTTCATCCTTTTCACTGGTGGGCTGCATTTATACAGGGGTATAACATAAATCTCATAATATTTGCTATCTTGAGGATGAATAACTCTTGCACAAAAGTCATCATTGCATTTAACTTGACCTCTTTTCAGCCGGCATCTGAGGTCAAACTCAAAATGTAGGCTTTTTCTTCAGGGAGGACAGCGGTGAGAGACTTCACTGGAATCAATTAATTGATCAGGATTTTTATTTTTGGTATTATTTATGTACGGTTAAATGACTTTTTTAGAGAGCAACAAATATTGCCAGCACATGACAGGAATATATATTTTACTCAAATATCCACTCAGCAGTGCAGCAGTGAAAAAAATTTGAATTTACTCAATTTTATTTTGTTAAATGGTTACAATTCTTTTAATTATTTGGGGGAAAAAAGTAAGAAAAATATGTTGGTTTTTTTTGCTAAAAATTAATAAATAATAAAAATTATTATCATAACATCATGAAGCAGAGAATTGATCAATTGGATTTCTAAATTCACAATTTTATGTTTTGTTTTTTTTAGTGAGCGTTTACAGTTTGCAGCATTACAGTATATTATATAAATTGGTCGCTTGATTGAGAATAGAAATTAAATGGACATGCAACATGAATTATATTGTATATTTTTGTGTGTTGATTTATTGCTGTAGTTGTGTTCTTGTTTGACACATAATGACATTTCATTAGGTGTCATGTCATCTCCGAGAACTGCTTGTGAGGCATTCAAATATTAATTCAGTAATGGTTATTTTTAAATGGCAATAATTTTGTTAATTTGCTATTTGGTTTGAGGGAGACGTTTTTTTTGGGGGGCGTACGCAAAACAAACGAAAAAAAAAATGTCACCAGGTAGCGGTATGTGTCAGATTCGAATCCAGCAAACATGTTTATTATGACAGACAACGTGTGGTATAAAGATAAATAAATAAATACACTGTGATTCTGATGCTCGGGTACACAGCAAATTTTGTTGAGTACATTGTAGACTAAAAATTATATTTGGTTCCAATAAACAGAGTAAAATTTGAGAGTGAAATATTTAGCGTAAAACTGAACGTAATATTTACTGAGAATTTTATGCTGAATATTTGACACGGAAATGTTTCTGTTTAGTGAGACCAAATAGTCTTTTTAGAGTACAAGGGATGCAAAAATTCGGCTTACAAAAAAGAAAAAAGTGAGGTTTTTTTTGTTTTTTTTAACTTAAATTCCAATATTAACTTTGTTTTAACTGTTAAAGTGTTTTATGATGGCGACATTTTAAAATTCTGGAACAATTCATTCCAAAAACAGGATATATAGATGATCACAATGCAGTGGTTTTTTATTTTTCGAGTTGACCAAATTAGAGCTACCACTGCAAGGTTGTCTCTGCATCTTCTCCTCATTTGGAAAATCATTTCCATTTAACAGCATGAAGGCATTGGCAATGCACATCTACTTCACATTAATTTGCTTGCAGCGTCTCTTCCGGGTTGTGCTTTTCTTCTTAACGCGGCTCTAATTGGCCTGTGTTGTGCCGTTAATTTCCAAAAAAGAGCCCAGGAGATTGTCACCTCGGGGCGGGAGGGACAAGGTGCCGCAGTTGGAGTTGCACACGTCGAGGTGGTCGCTAATCAGGGAAAACGCACTTTCTCCGAAAGGACAAAGGTCAAGGAGGAGGGGCCAACGTCACACTAGAGCAGTCCAAGTGTAAATTGCTAAGGGAAAAAAAAATTTAAATCGCAGTGTGAAGGAAATGCAGGAAAAACATGAGGCTATGTCCGATGGGGACAAAGAAGGGGCTGAGTGTCGCTTTGTGTCCGCCCATTTCTAGTTTGAACCGAGGGGACTAATTAGCCACAAGGTCCACTTTTTGCTCTTCAATTTTCTGTGAAGCCGGACGCTCTCCTAAAGTCAATATAATAGTCATTGATCAATTTTTTTTTTTTAAATCTATTTTTCAATATTTTTTTCAGAGTGTAGAATTTCTAAAACAGCTTTTTGAGAGTGTCTACTTTGAATGAATCAATTTGGCTTGATGACAGTGAACTTTTGCCATTCACTCTGCCAAAATCTTAAAACAAATATCGAAATTCAAAAACTCACCAAATTCGGCAGACATGTTGAAACTTCTGAAAATGGATCAAAGGAGTCATAGCCGTGAACCTCCGAAAAACTGTTTCCACCGTACTCCACAGGAATCTTTTCAAAAATTCAGCCACTTTCACTCCGCAACATGAAATTTGGTCTACCATGAGTTAACTCACCAAAAACCTTTCCAATTAAAGTTTGCTTCAATCCAATTTAGCCTCTCAATACCCCAATTACATCAATTGACACCAATTACTACTTTCCTATGTGGGCTTTTATAATGTCTTGGCATTATAATGAAATAAATAAATAAATAATATATGTTTATATATATTAATATATATTTATATATATTTAATAATAAATAAATAAATTATAATGCCAAGATGTAAAATTTGTCAAATTCTTTAAAAATATTTCTCAAGAGTTTGCATTTTGAAGACTTTTCAACGGCAGATTTAAGCACTTTGAGTCATTTATAAGGATAATTAAAGCTTTCATTTTGGGAAAATACATTGAAAGAATTTTTGAGTATCCTTAAATTCCCCTTAGAAACCTCATGGTAGACTAGACAGAGTAAATCATCTAAGTTAATTATCAAAGTTAGAAACTTTAAGTATCCCCCCACCCCAAAAAATAAATAAATAAATAAAAAGCCGAGACCCGTGCTCTTTGTCCTCTGAAAAAAGCTGCAAAATCCTTCCTAAACGGTCTTTATTTATTGAGTTGGACGGGAACACACTATCCCCCCAGTGGTCCACTTAAGTGGCTCGCGCCGACATTCAGAGGACACCGCTGCCAAGTGTGTCTTTTATGGCAACGATTGAACATAATGGTCAAATAAATACCGGAGTTAGAAAAAAAGAAACTACTATCGTCGGCGGTGAGTTGAGTTGAGTTTGGTTGTGCTATTTTCTTTGGGGTCACGAGAACCTCTCACTCCGTCTTACAAAAGTGGAGCTTTTAAATGCTGAATGCCGCCTGAGTGTCTCAAGAGGCTCCTAGGAGGTTCCTCATTAAACAGACTCAGATCATTCCAGACAAAAAGCGTATTTTTACATTTTTCAATTTGGGTATTTTATTCGTCTAATTGGGAAATGGAATTGATACATTGGTCAGATTATTGCTTTTTGGAGGAATTGTGCTCTCGGTGTGGGTACTGCCAGGATGGCCGAGTGGTCTAAGGCGCCGCGTTCAGGACCCAGTCTCCCCAGGAGGCCTGGGTTCGAATCTCGAATTTCCCCATTGTGGGACTAATAAAGGGAATATTATTTCCAAAGGTCATGGTGTTCTTCTTCAACTCATTCATTGCCAGCCCAGGTGGAATGAATGGACTTTTTGGCGTCTATATCCGTCAATGGCAGTGAATGCAGCAAACCCGTTGAGAGTGGCTTCATTTTGCTTCACTCATCCATCCCGGACAACCGATCAGTTCTCACCTATTGATTATTGTACATGACCCAAAAAAGCTGATGTAAAATAAATAATGTTAAAAAAAAAATGGAAAAAGTATTTCGAGGAATTAAACCAGCATATTTTCACTTCTTTATAACAAAGTATTCAAGGCAAAAAGAGCATTTTAAATCTCTTCCAAGTAAAGTCCACAAAGGCCCGATTATCGGGTGTCTCGGAGTGATTACCCCAAGTGATTATTATATGTGTCAGAATTTAGCATCATTACAAGGATACCAGGTCAAAATTGTATTCATAACACCATTTACGGTACGGGTTACTAAAATAAGTTAAAAATCGGTTTGTGTGTATTCAGTTTAAGTACTCTAAATACTTAATTACACTAACAACAATGGTTTGGCCATGAATAAAACCACGATGACCCCCGTCTGAACCCGACGCGACCCAGTCCGACCAGTCCGACTGAATGCCTTGTGACTTTTGTGTTGTTTGTGACACTCTTGTGTTGTGTTTGCTCCCTGTCCTCACTCCACAGTGTCCCCATTGTGCACATGAAGGGCCCGGCTTTTGTTTGGCCCGCCCTGCCGGAGCCGGACACACCTTGGTGGTTGACCTACCTGACTATTATTTACCGCATGTGTGAGAAACATACCGCATTGTAAAGATACAATAAAATTGCTCTCCACAAGTTTTTATGAGTTAATGGGGCAATGATTAGGTTTGCCGCAGAGAACATAGGCAAGGGACACGCGTAACTACTAAAGCTCAAGCGGCTTTGAAACAGCCTTTCCTATGGAGGTAATAGAATAAAAATGCCGTTTAACGGTTACGTCGCATAATACTGGTCAAGCTATTGATATCGCACTTGCCGAAAAAGGAAATATTTCAGCTGTATCAAACTTTGTTACATTTTTATATTAGTGCACATAAGTTACGCTTTTCATGGTACGTTCTGAACTGTGTTTTTTCATTCATGTGGTTTTCATGCCAAAGCTACTGCTGACCCCATCTGAACTTGGCTGCTAACCAATACAGCAGCACCAAACCAACCACAAATAAATAAATAAATTAATTAATTAATTAAAAAAAAAAAAAAACAGTCTCTCAGCGTGGAATGAGTGTCAGAACGATTTTTAGAAATCCAGTGTGGTCGCTCCTCAGTGTTGTGCGCGTCCATGTTTTGTGGTTTGCTTTCTGTTTTTGTTGTATTTCTCCATGATAATCCAACTTGTAAGATTGTTTAATGTGATTTAAAAAATGTATTGGTAAAAAGGCCTCCCTCATAATACATGCCTCCACACAATAAACGCCCCCTGGCCACTGTTAGCGGTACTGCAGCCGAGATTCTTATTTATTCATCCATATTAAATGTATTTTTGGTTGTGTACAATGGACCCTCAGATAATAGCTAATTTGCCTATTTACAGCTTTGGCAGGGAACCAATCTTCCATTATTTGCTGGAAACTCTCCTTTTCACCGTTTCTGTCCTCAGAACAAATTACGCTCCCAATTTATTTCTTTTTTGTTTTGGTGCCATCTTGTGTAATATTACGGATTTTGCTATTTGAGACTCACTCACTGTAATGAGTTTGCAACAACAACAAATATCATGACAATTATTTACTGGATATATTTGACATGAATTCATTGAGGGGATTATGCAGTTAGTTGAACTATGGAGATGGCAACATAGTAAAATGTATTTTACAAAATTTTGATTATATAGCTGACCACATTGCAATTAAGACAACAAGCTAGTTGAGACAGCGCCTCTGCTGGTTAAATACGCAATTACTGTAGTTCGTTTCACACGATTGCGTATTGAACAGCAAATTATCTATTGGTCCAATTTGGTTTTGGAAAATAAACCTTTGGTTAATACAAAAAAAATGTAAAAAAAAATAAAAATTAAAAATAAGGAAAGATTAGATTTTTTTCCCCCAAAAATAATAATTTAATGCAGTAAAAAAACTTGAGTCATAGGAGAAAGAATTTAAAAAACAATCTCTTTAATCTTCCTGAAAATAATACATAGAGCATTTTTTCCCTTTTGTAACACCCAACTAGCCTTTATAAACAAAAACAAAAAATGTTCCGCAGTTTTTTTTTGTTTTTTTTTTTAAATCTAACCCCGAAAATAAAACACGAAAATGACGAGTGCTCATTAATCGTTCCTTTTTCTAATCCCTCAAATGCAGGAAATGTGCTCCACTTTATTTGGTGGTTGCACCTGTCCATCGTGTCTGGTTCCATCTTCCATTCAGTCGTATTTGTGCAGGCATGTTCGTTCTATTCTTTCTATCCTGGCTAACACAACTTCTCCTTCCCTCCTCCCTCCAGCATCTTCCGTTTCTTACATCAGCAGGGACTGTGGCTAATTTACGAGCACGGGCAATGCCAACGTATTCTCTGAGGAGGGCCTGTTTTAACACCTCCAAATGCCGTAATGCATCCCAGCTGACCTTAATTATAAAAGCATGTGCACACGCCCCTGTCCCCCACCTCATATAGAATCCACAAGACCCAAGGGGGGGTGCGGGGGGGGGGGCGAGACAGTGCGCGTACCTGTGGAGAACACCGGGGGGGGCAGGCGGCTCGATGTTAATAGTTGCATCCTGAGAGGAAATCAATAAAGCTATAAAGGGTGATATCACAGAGTGTCGGGCCTGTCACACACACACGCTCACCCTCCCCTTCCTGGTTAGAGGGGGTCCGCAACATAAAGGTCAGCGGTAGGGGGTTTTGATCGAGGGATGAGAAGACCCCCCCTCCCTCGAGTGGGACTCCCCTCCATACTCCGACTCCTCTGGAGAAGGAGTGGATCTTTTCGAGGGCTTACAGCGGGCGCCGCGTTGTCAAGGTAGCAAAGCGTTAGTGCCTTTAAAAAGGCCCATCAATGTGGGCCCCGGTTACGACGCAAGGGGGTGGGGGGGATCCCAGGAGGTAAAACGCGGAGGCTTGGCTAAACTGCTCATGAACCGAGGGGGTAGGTATTACACCTGCTTTCCCTTCTGACCGTATGGCGGATTTTTCGGCCCATAATAGTGATATACGCGCAGCACGGGGCTCCGGCATCATTGGGCTGATAAACTGCTCATACAATAGATAATCTTTTATGTACCTCCCGTGCACAGCACAAATATTATGACTATTAGTGCATTAATTAACCCGCTGGCCTGAGGGCCCGTCGCCGAGCCAAGGTTAAGAGCTTCTTTAATTAAAGATCAATACGGTTTTGCCATATATTTCAACGGCTCAGAAGTAGGCACGGGGCACTTTACTGTCGACGTGTCACAGTGATATAGAAGTTATCGAGACGTGGAGGGAAAGTGCAAAATGAAGACTATTTGCAGCCAGTGAACGGTTATATTTGCTGGGAAGAGTGTACATTTTCAATTGAAGCCTTCCTCAAATAGTTAAAACAAGCGGCAACTGTCATTTCATTGGTACCTCTACTTATGTGACTGGCGGCAGTTGGATTGGAATGATAACAAAAAATATATACCAAAATCCAAATGAAAGCACAAAATCAAGATAGGAGTCATTTAAAAGTACCGCAGGAAAGGTTGTTTTAGATCTGATTTTTAGTTCAAAGTCAAATCCCAGAACAAGTATGACTTTTTGATCCGGCGCACCTTTGAAAGGTTTCATCAACTAATACTGTTCAGAAACAATCTAGAGTCATTAAAAAAAATGAAATAAAAACATGCTTTAAGTTCAAAATAGTCTTGCGTAAACAACCCCGAAAAACAGCACATAATGAGCAATCGATATTATTGCCCAAAACGAGATGGTGTCAAGCGATTTTTTAACTAAATAATCGAAGAAAAAAAATCTGTTTTTCAACAACTATTTTTTGGGAAGCTTGTAACAGATATTTACTTGAAGAAAATCTTGGAATTCATGTAAAAATCACCAAATATGAAATATATTTTAATTCAAATATTGTTCTAATAAATTTTTTTAATCCTTGAATATGATCTAAACGTCATCTTTAGTTATTCTTTTTTTTTTGCATTTTTTTTCCCTCAAAATGTACACAGTACATTTAGTTCAGCCCACAAGCACCAACACTCCAGCAGTGTTGGTTCGCAAGGCAGTGGTAACTTAAGTCGGGTGTTTTGAAGTAAATGTTAATAAAACTGAGTTAACAGAGGAAAAATAATTAACAGGTTTTTTTTAATTAATCTCCTGAGTTACCACTATATTTTTGACAGCTCTAATATATATATATATATTTTTTTGTGTATATATATATATATATATATATATATATATATATATATATATATATATATATATACAAAAAATGTATACATACACACGCGCACACACACGAAGCCTGAGGGGTTAAGAACAGCTAATGGAAGCATCAACTATTTCCAGCCAGTCTTCTTAAGTCTTTGTTGACATTGGCCTACTTAGGACACCTGCCCATTGAGCAAAGTACTGTAGGTGAGCAGCAATGGAGAAGAGCCGAAATGAAAGCCGGCCAACAAGCACAGCGCAGGATTTAGTCCTTGTTTGCAGAAGATAGGAAGCCCCTAAGCGCGCACCTTCACGCCCAAGGCCCTAAAGTTGCCCTCAGATCACCGTAATCCATCTGGATTATGTTTGACAGGACATGGATCCTCCTGCTGGTCCAGGCCCGGTTTGACAGAGTATAGCCAACAAAAAAAGTGTCTCGTCTGCAGACATGACCCTAAAACAAGCAACGGCCTGCTTGCGTCTGTCAAATTTAGGACATTTTAAATGTATACATTTTTGAGCAGACGTTGAACTTTTCCACAGTGAAGTTTAAGCGTAGAACGGAGTCATGCCTATCAAACGTGTTCAAGGCTGATAAGCAATTCTGAATGAAGCCACAACAAAAATGGACTTTTTGATCTTGATTTTGCACGAAAATTTTAGTCAGATGATAAAAATCATAAGGCGGTGTTTTCATCAGATTGCAACATCCAACGCATCGAGAGACAAATCAATAGTTTGAGCCACCTATCATAAACACTGCGGCGCTATCATAAGCTTTCCTTTGTCGTCATGGGCAGGCCTGACTTCACGTCAGTCCACCCGGGTCTCTCAGGGCCCGCTGACCACTTCCTCTTCCCTCCCAGACACCGCCCACGCCCCTTATTGCCTCGCAGGACTAAGTCAGGTTAAACACTTAAACACCAGCAAATCCACCGCTGCCCTGTGGGAAATTTGCTTCTAATCCCTAACTTATAGGCACAGAATCAAAGGCAAAAAAAAAAAAAGACGGAGCAACAAATCTGATCCTCCCGCCCCTAACAATCTCAGGCCTCTCGGGAGACGCTCGGCAGACAAGCCCCGAGATGGATAAATACCTAAATGATGAGACAGTCTGGGGACAGGGGAGTAGTGTCTGCCTCTGACCGCTCACCTCCAATTTGGCATGGCGGCAATGAAAGGCACGGGCAGCCAGTCCTTATTATTACACGTTCAAGTGCAGCCTTGGCCGATGATTAATGACGGTGTCGGGCAGAAAACAAAAGCGCAAAGGCGAGTTATCTCCTATCCACCTGCTCCTGTGGACCGATTGGAAGGGAATAGGAGGGAGGGGGGGGGGGAGAAAGAGTAGTCTTGATAATGAGAGGGCGAATGGAGAAAGTGGAGAGGGGCAGAGATGGAGGCAGATTTAGTGACGGGAGAGAAAAAGTAAAAGTACTTTGGAGAGGCGAGAGGAAGTTAGTCAAAATAATAATATATCGTTAACTGCAAAGGTAATTTTTTTTTTAAGTAAAATCATAGAAGCGGCAGCAAGGTGCCGAAGTGGTTACAGCAGGTTTGGGCAAACTTTTTGATTGGTGGGCCACAATGAGTTCTAAAATTTGACAGAGGGGAGCAGATGGATGGAGTGTTTAGGTAACCTCGCCTCATCGGAGTAAAAAAAAATACATTTGAATTTAAATGAAAGTGAACAAAAGCATTACAGCAATATATATGTCTTTGAAAAAACACAGTATTTGGAAAATAAAACATTAACGAGGTTTAGTCATTTCATTTATTAATTAAAGTTCGGCGGGCCGGATTAAAACGTTTAACGGGCCACATGTGGCCCCCGGGCCGTAGTTTGCCCACACTTGGGTTACAGCATACATTAAACCATGTGAAAATGTGAGGTTGAATAGTTGTTTGGAGGGGCGGAGCTACGTGGCAGCCAAGGCCACGCCCCTATCGGGGAAAAAAATGTGGATACTTGGGACTTTTCTGCTATTTTTGCTATGATAAATAATGACTTCTCTGGGTTACTCCCCCTCACTGAGGCGTTGTGTCATCTTGGCCACTTCGATAAAAATATTCTAGCAACGGCCCTGATTGTTTACCTTGACAACCAGTCAATCGTGTACATTGTCAGCCGTGACCCAAATGAGGACAAGAAGTACAGAAAACGAATTGAGGATATGCAAATTAAGTGTGTCATGTATAATTGTTTTAATAATCGGTCGATTATTTTGTCAATTAAGAAAAAGCATTTTTAATTTATATCCCTGAACACAAATTTATTTGAGTTGCACTGCGCAGAAAACACAAACTGATTATGATCTCATTCATGGTTTGGTCCCTTACAGGTCAGAAAAATGCTATCCAAAGTAAAAGCAGAAATATAATTATGTTTACTGTTAAGCGCCTTTTAAAGTAAAAACATTTTAAAAATTGTAAATTAAACAAAACCATTTTTTTAAAAAGTTTTTTTATAGGGTCTCTTTAATCGCTAATTTTGGTGAGTCCGGGACACATCTGCGCGCCAATAACGAGGGTTCACTGAAATGCAAAACATAAACACACACACGTATAACACACCACCTTTTGATCACGAGTGACAAGTGTATGGCAGCAAGCCAGTGGGCGGTTCGTCGACGCTTTTACTCGGTGGTCTTACGTGTCAAACGGACGGGTTCCACAAAGCCGCGACGGCGCACAACCTTTATCGAAATACAACACAAGCATGAGCATTTAAAATCAGGAGAAAAATCAAAGTCTGAATTGAGTATCCCCTCGAGTTCAATCACGACTATTCCTAACGAACTCAGACTGGGATTTCATTCTCTCAGTCTTTCAACCCGAGTAAACAAAACTCGCAGGTAGTTCCCTAAGCGAGGCGTCAACACGCAAGTTTGCGGCCCGGCCCGGTCGAGTTGATTGATTTGACAGACAGCGTGGACTTTCGCGATGTCTTTGTTTGTTAAATGTTGGCCCGCTGTCCCTCGCTTGTATTGGTGTTGACGTTTATGAGCCATGTTGGAGCTGCGCCTCCACTAGGCCTCACTCATGGGAGAAGGACAACATGGTTGGGAGGAGCTCACACAGCCTGATACTGCCATCCAGTGGCCCTACTGGGTAATGCATGATGGTTAACCCATCTACTTGGGTGTTTATCAACCACAATGTTTCTCAAACTGGGGTCCCTGGTCCCAGAGTTGAAACTTGGGGGGGCGGTACGCAAAAATAATTTGTAATAAATCACATTTTAGCATTTTAAAGGGCACACCTGTTGAACAAATGAAGACCAGTGAGTCAATATTAATTACTCCACCCTACCTTAGTTTAAAGACAATTCAATGTTCGGATGTAATTAATAAACCGAGATATGACATCCCTGCATAAAAAAAAGGTAGAAGGGGGGTTGCAACAAAATGTGTATTATTAGTACCACCCCCAAAAAAGACATGTCAAAGATTAAAATAAAGTAATGTAGTAGGCCGAACTAAGTGATCATCAAAAATGAGGTAAAGGTTTATTTTTTTTGTTTTTTTTTCAAAAATTAGGCAAGGTTGCATTCCCAAAATTGTTAAATATAGGATTTTACTAACTGTACTTAAAAGATGGCATTGTGCAGTTAAATAAAAATTGTACCCGGATATTTGAAAGTGAGCACTCCGAAAAAAATCAAATGCTAACTGGAACAACGTAAAGTTAAATACAACTGAATTGTATTTCAATGTATTGTACTGGATTAAAAAAAAATAAGTTTACCCACGATAACATTCTGGACAGTTTGAACATTTAATGCAGCAACCAGAGCACCACACTTAGTCAGTTTTAGAGAACACGCTGCAAAATGTTGCTGCAGATAGCTAAAATGCTAATTGTGAATAGGAAGAATGTCCAGAAGTAACGGATGATCTCAAATGTTCTTTTAGACTTGGCAAAACTGAATTATAGCTATTTAATAAACATATCCAGTCTAGAAATGGAGCAGATATTTGTCAAGCAATATAATACAACACAACTTTATTTATAAAGCGCATTTCACAACAGCTGGAGCTGTAAAAAAAAAAAAAAGCGCTTTACATATGGTGAAATACAAACTAGTGGGAAATTAAAACACAAATTAAAACACATAAATAATAGACACTAGAAGAACAACAAAAGAATGACAGTCTCATGTTGAGTCAAAAGCTAAAGAATAAAAATGTGTCTACAAATGAGTTTCATGTTTTTTTTAATGCAACTGAATGCGAAAATGTCTTATTACACAGATCCGACCAATGACATCATTAACTCGTTCACTACCAGCCGAGTTAAAAAAAAAAAAAAAAGGATCTTTGACGTCTTTAGCCATCAATGGCAGTCAATGAGTTAATGACGTTACTACCGAGCACCAATTTTTGCATAAAATGAAATATATCGGCCGATACGGTCCAGCCGATCGGATCTGCATAAAGTCAAATAAAAAACATAAATTTTCGGCAGAATATTTATTTATTTTTTTTAAATACTTTGTCCTTCAGTGTTTGTCTACAAAGAAAAATCTGAAAAAAATCTCTTATCTTTGTCATTTTTTGGGGGATTGTATTAAAAAAAATGCAAAAATAAATAAATAAATAAAGGAATTGTGTTGATTTTAAAAGTGGCAATATTGTCCGATTAATCGGTCAGGCCTCCATGGCTATGTCATCGCCACCGGGCCTCTAGTGCGTATAAGGCAGTTATATTTCTGCGGCGTCCTCACCATGTATTTGTCACGATAACCTGAACAAAAAGAAAATATTTTTTCCCATCATCAATTAGGTGAGAATTCTCCATAAACAACCAATCAATCATTTCTATTCTACTTTCCAATCCAATCACTCAACGGCAAATCTTTTTGGGTTATCTGCCACGTGTAGGAGAATGACGTTTTTTTTTTTTTTTTTTTAATGAGAAGCCACAACAGCTCTTGTCTATCTCGAAGCATGCACCACTGAAACCTGGTCTGTCGAGGGGGGCGTGGGGGGGGGGGTTGCCCTTTTTGAAGTACTGAGCTGCGAAGCTTTCCTTTGTGTGTCTGTGTGTGTCAAATCAAACCTAAAACCAAAACACCCATAAGACTACCTGAAAGGGTTACGATATAAAGGGCCCCTATGTATACGTTGCTTTCCACATCCCCTTGTCTTTGTTCCGGCGCGCTCCACGCTCGCTGTGATTATGCACGTCTCGCGCGAGGGGCGCTGCGGAGTACCTCGGCGAGCGTCTGGAGAATGCAAAGTGACGCTCTCAAACGAAACAACCTAGGGACAAAACACGGATTCGGCGCGGCTGCTCGCCTTGTAGTGGCGCGGCGCAGACACGCTCGCTATTTAGCGCGCAGGCGACGGAGTCCGGTGGGATGTGTAAGCTATGTGTTTATCACAGGATGATCTTCCTCGTTTCAAGTGGCACGTTTTTCCCCACCCTGATCTCCCTCCCGTCTCCTTTTCCTGCCCTTGTGTAGTTGGAGGTTCACAAAGCGAGAAGATGTCGCGCAGCCGTTCTTTTGGGAACTTGGGATTCTTTGTCCCGATGCATTACAATGTGGCATGCTTAGTAGTAGAAATGAAACTGAGAGTTTTTTTTTTTTTTTTAATCATGACCTACACTGCCCTGATTGTCCCAAAAAAAAAGCATTTACATTTGGGTTACTTCAGTTTTGTTGGCAGTTTGTTCCATGCGCATGCGGCATAACAGCTAAACGCTGATGCACCATGTTTACTTTGGCCGCCACTAATTGACTACATTTTTCTGAGCTCAGAACCCCCATCAGCATTTCTTTTACTGTATTAAGGACCTAAGCCATTCGGTGAGTTTAACAACAGTATCAGAATTTTAAAATCTATTCTAAAGCCAACAATTCCGATCAATAATCAATAATCAACTTCACACTGTTTTTCAGCTGCGAAAAGGCAGTTTTTGGGATTGATTTGGGACAGATCTGAATCAATCAGTACACCAAGGTTTCGGACTTGGTCTTTACAGTTTTTAAAGAGGCTCAAAGTGTTTACTAATAGCGATCATCTTTTTTTTTTTTTTATTGCCAAAACAATTATCTTTTGGTTTAGTTGAGGAAAATTTTTGGTTCATCCTATTATCAATTAGCTTTCAAATCAGGACAATGAATAGTTGATTTGTTGAATGCAAAAATTAATTCATTCATTCATTCATTAAAAATAAAACAAAAACAAAAAAAACACTCTGTGTTTTTATATGTTGAAGTAGCATGTGTTCCAGCATTCTATTCAACTCTTTTCTGGCCCAAAATTTCACGTTTGGCTCAAAAGGCATCTCAGGTTTTATAATTGCATACATTTTCTCAAACTTTCCTCCCACAAAACTAATGACACAGAATTTGGTGCCTATCCATTTTTTTTTAAAGCAGACAATTAATGACAATTAATTTCAGCAAATCAAAGAAAACACAAAATAAATTCAAGATTTGTTTTGTGAATGTCAATGAATTTCACAGCTGAAATTACTAACAAATTCAGCAAGTTTTCAAATATACCTTGAGTTTTTTTTTTTTGTTTGTTTGTTTTTAAATGCCTGTGGATTTTCAAACACATTGAAACATTGGTCAGTAATCATTGATTCTGTCTTATCTTCAAAGATTGCAAAAATCTTATTGGAGGAAAATTTAAATGACAAGATCCTTTGAAGGATCCACAAAACACCCACAGTCAGTAGGAAATTGAGTGCGCTAGTTCGCTATAAAGAACAGAGGCACTATTTGTCTCAAGTTTGCCGCGCATAGAACTGTCCCGCTTGAGGTGGAAGACCATTGACACTTTAAAAGGAAGCATAGAAAGAAATCGGTCGATTATTCTAATGGAATTATTTGCTAAAAAGTTCATATAGTAATAGCCCTCTCAGTATAGTGATACAACCCTTTTACAATCCAAACATTGACGTACTCAAACGCGATTGACGACAAATAGGTATCAATGTCGCCCTCTAGTGGACACTTGGCATCACTTTCACAAACTGGTTCAATGGAGCAGGCGAGCATAAATCTTTACTACTACTACTAGTGATGCCGAGGCGTCGATGCGCGCGCCGAGCTTCCAGGGCAAACCCCGTGTCGGTGCGCGTACCGCTTTAAGAAAGTCACGTGACCACTACCAGATTCGTGGCGACACAGCGGTCGCGCGCCAAACTGTGTTCATAAGGAAGCGCATCTGTCAACAGGATGGACGCTCAAAACAAGCATCGAGTTATTGGCGCGTTACTTTGCGTTAAAGATCCGCACTCAGAGGTGCAGCGCTATATGTCAGCAGGACATGTTGCACGTACGGAAGACCCGCTCTTATACTGGAAGTCCATGGAGGCAACGTTCCCTCACCGATTTATATTAGCCACACAGGCGTTGTGCACACCGGCCTCTTCTCAAAGGCGGGGGAAATTGCCTCAAAAAAAGAAATAGACTGAATAACAAAACGCTGGAGAAACTCATTTTTTTAAATAAAAATCTTTAATTACAATGAGTCCATTGTCATTCACAACACTTTTACTTGGGCATTCAGACAGATGTTCTCTTAATTTATCAACTGCGTCTCGAATATCAAAGATTTTTTTTTAATGAAATTGCGTGTATGTAAAAATAATGTGAAAGCAAATGCCTAATCAGAATCAGAAATCCCTTTGTCATCGTACTCAAGTGTGCAACGAGATTAGAGAGCTCCCCTCTCCAGTGCAATACGACAATAATTCAGTTAAATATATAAATAAGAGAATAATTAGTGCGATGGAAAGTAATACGAAATAGGATATATAAAAACACGTCACGTCGCTAATCAATGGAATTGGATCAAATTAGTTTGACAGATCAGTGTCAGATGACCCTGTCAAATGTTTCCTGCAAGTCCACCAGGTGTCAGTATTCAGCAACACAGTGTCAACACAGTGTCAATACAGTGTGTCACTGTTTCGAAACGATACAGGATGCCTCATCTACCCATCACTAACTACTACTACTACTACTAATAATAATAATAATAATAATAATAATAATAATAATAATAATACATGATAATAGACTAATAAAATGCTACAAGAACAAATGCAAATCCAATGTGTATTTTTATGTACCTTAAGTTTTTTTTTCCCCATCTGGCCCATGGTACCGGTCCGCGGACCGGTGCTTGGGGACCACTGTGATATTTTGAGTACTGATTACAGTACAGATGTAAATAGCTGGAATAAAAAGTCAAATTAAAAGTGTACACTTGCATGTGCCGTAGTGGGCAAACCGAGATTCTTAACTTATTCCACAATGCCATTGTGTTAAATATTGTATGTGTCTACAGTTACAGTTTAAATGTATTATAAACAGCTCCACTATATACAAAGCACCGTTGCCACTGTAAATAATGATCTGCCCCCGCCTCATCGGAGACCTCTTTCCACTTAAACGCGAGAAATAAATCAACAGGGGACAGATGAGCGCAAACGATACGTTTATGCGAGACAGAAAAGTATGTTTACTTTACAAGTCTGGAAACTACAAATAGCGTTTCTATTTGTGGTCCCGTCAACTTTAAGGTGAGCTATTGCTAAAAGAGTGGAGAACAGTTTTTCTAAAGAGGTGCTTTGTCTTGATTCTAAATCCAGCAGAAGCCCCTAAAAGGCAAGTGGTGTATAAAAATAGAATTTAACATTAATAATGAGAGGCTTGAATTATTGAGACTGTACAAAACTTCACAATCACAAAAGTACTGCATGACATGTGAGATATCAGGATTACATGTCGACATGAGCTCAGCGAGCATTTGACCAGCGTCGTAAAGTGCTTTTTCTTTGACTTTTTTTGTGACGGGACTGTAGAAGGGTATCATTGAGGAGCAGCAGAAAGAAACAAATGTGACAAATGTGTCCAAAAAAAAAATTACAAAAAAAAAAAATCACACAAAAATCTCAATACATTAAAATATATTGAGAAGTAGCAGAGTGGAGAATTCTTTTTTGATTATAATTATTCTTTTTTTTTTTTAACAAACCAAAAATAATTCAAAATTATGAAAAATATTCCGTATATTATTTCAATGAAAACGTGAGGAAAAAAATCCCCCGAAAAAAAGGGGGGAAAATCCATAATATTCAAAAATTGAAAGATATGCAGGGACTGTAGTTTTAAGTTGTAATAACACCACTCGCCACTAGGTGACAGACATGTCATGGTTGCAGTTACACTGCGTCTTAAACTGCCCTATAGCCCAACATGAGTAGGTCTAAAATATTTTGGGCTGATTTGGAATGATATACAGGACAAACAGTACGTCGATAATATAAGAAAATTGAGCAAGTTGCTTTTTGTGTACAAATGTACAAAATTAGTTTTAATTAATGTTGACATCTTGTTCAGCAGTTTTGTGCCAGCCTTGAATGTCACATTTTATGCGAGAAAACCCTTCACACCGGGGGCAAAAAAAAAACGACAGTATTTTACAATTTTGCATGAATTCTGTCCATATTTAGCAGTTGATATCACCTGGATCAAAAGTGTGTGGTCTTTTGTGCCCCCCCCCAATAGCACTGTTGAAAAATTGTGGCCCCCTCCAACATTTAAGCTGCCCATTCCTGATCCAGAGTTAAATATATTTTGCGGTGGTATCGCAATCCTGTAACTCACCCAACAATCTGACAAAAGATACTTTTGAAAACAAAATGAACATTGTTTGGAATTATCAGGATGCCAGAAGTCCATGTTTGGCCAAGAAGAAGCTGCAAAACTCCGGTGTTTCTGATGGAGACGATGGAGTCACGCATCTTACATTTAGACGGAAAAAAATCCGTGAGAGACGGTTGTTTATTTTTTTTCAGCGTAGTGTGTTAAATGACAAATGACGCTGATCCCTCCGCGGTGACGGGATGAGCGCTGATCAAAGCCGAGGTGACTAGTCTGGCCTGGAGGAGACAAGTCGGTGTGCCATGTTGCGGTGGCTGGGTAAAGCAAAGTTTGTTCGACATCGTTAAGCATCTGTTTATCCATGATAAACTCATCTCATTTGCATATTTGTGGCCATTCTGTCAGTTAAGCTTCTGTGTCATACGCCACAAAATCATATCACTGAGCGGATGCTGTGAATCAAGCATCACTTGTTGACAAAGTCAGAAAAATTTAGCTTGTTTGTGGGGGGGCGGGACAGTTACATGTTATGGTAGTTAACAGATTTTTTAAAATTATTTTTAATTTTAATTTTTGGAGTGGCACATACGGATTTTACCAAGTGAGGTCCATGTTTACTATTTTTCCATACATGACAAACATTTTCACAAGTGTGTTTTGCTTGTTGTTTGGCATTTCTGTTAGGCCACCACAGAAAGCTAGCAGTGATTGCAACAAACAAAAACATGATTGCATTAATTCAAGGTTTTATGTTGGAAGGAGTCTGATACTGAAACAGATCCATTATACTTCTGGGCGAGAGATAAAAGAAAAAAGATTATTTAAAAACTGGAGTTAATAACAGCCCATGCCAGAGTCTCATTTTAAGCAAAGGCAGTGGTTCTAAAACTCGGCCTTGGTGGACATGCATCAAAATTAGTTAAGTGATTCAAACTTCGACCGTTTGAACGGTTGAAAGGCTCGTAAAAGTGAAGATTGGTCATTTATTTTAGTTATACTAGTATGAGAAGCCCCAATTAAAAGATATAATTTTACCACATTGTTGACTATTTGAAGTGCATTTAGGAAGGAGAGATAATCATAGTGTTAACTACAATAGGCCTCCAAGAATAGTTAAATTTGGTCAACAGATTAAACATCACACAAAAAAACACGTGTTCGAACTCACATCGTCATGGAAGGAAGTCACTGCCCCGTTCTTCTTAAAAGTTCCTTGAAAATGGGTAAAATGGGCTGAAAATTAGATCCCCAAAAACATTGTCCTTACATGTGCAACACTAGATAACACTAAAATCATGCCATTTGTTATTTTCAGTCGAGTTTTCAACTAAACTTGTCAGTTGGAGCATTTTGTTTGGGCTCGCACAACCTGCTGAAGGCACGATGTGTATTACCACCAGGCACCGCCAGGTGGTGGTGTCGCAACGTTATGGAGAGCTAGGAGTGACAAAATTGTAAAAATTCAATAAATAGAAAGAAATACGCAATTCTCTGGATTAAACACTATATTACATTTAAGTTCATAATTAAATGCGTCATGACATGATATTTTATTGTTTTACTTTATAGTATGGACACATTTTTTTAATGAAACCATTGTTTTATTTGTATCCAATAGTAATAATAGTCGTTACATAACACTTGTCAACAGCAAATACGAATCAGAAATGGCTTAATGCGTTCCAAATGTATTTTTGACGCTGATTTATAACATATATTACATTGTTTCCCCCTATCACATAAGATTTTTGAAATACATTCATTTTTTTGTTTTAAATTTGAACCTATGAAAGCTTGCAACATACGGCTTTTACTATGCGTCCTCGTTTGTAGCTATGACGTTTCACAAAAACAGTCCACCCGTTGCTGAACCTAACCCTGAATTTATAGATATTTTTTTAATACTCCATATTATATTATTGCCCATTTATATTTTTTTATGAAAACCTAACATGTGAGAGGAAATTCACGGTGGTTAAACGTTATTATTATGATTATCATTATTATTATTATTATTATTAATACATTCATATGTGATAAGATGCAGTAGTGGCCACAAGATGGTGCTGATGTTTTACTCTTACTGTAGTTCAATCTTCAACCACAGTGTGTCAGTACAGACCAGAATAACGACTTGACAAATAAATTCAAATTTCACCAAGCAACATCATCCTTGCTTGTTCATTCACGATTACACGAGATCCTCCACAGGCACAAGCAGTACATCACAAGTGCTTACATCACAAACACACAAACACACAAACACACGCGCGTACACGCACGCACACACTATTATTATATACTATAGTGAGTAGCAACTCTGCAGTTGTGTTATGTGAATAGTTTACAAGTTCTGACATGAAAGTGCAGCAGAGGATGACCTGAAATTGAACTGAATTGAAAATTGGAAAAAAATATAAATGACATCATTACCACTACTTTAAGTATTCTAAACAGTCATCCCCAGTGAAAAAAAAAGAAGTTAACCCCTGTAAAAATAAACCATTGCTCACCAATGAAACACTGAGCAGCCAGGGCACTGATAGTACCAGTAAGCCACATTCCTGTTTTACGGCCATCGTCGCACATTCTAACAGAATGGAACACAGACCCCTTTTGTTTGTCTTTTTATGTCTTTTTTTAAAGTTCTTTTTTAGAAAACCCAACCCTGCCTTCCGAGTACTGTGCGAGAGATCAAAAGGCCGAGGCCCAAATCAATTGGCAGTGCGAGTCCCAAGACCGCCATGCAGGAAATTGGCTCTGAATGACGGCACTGTGAGCATGCTATCGCTATCGCGTCCTCTGACATGAAATAAAGAGAAGAACTGATAAGAAATGCCGACCATCAGGCAAGTTTATGGTAAGCAGTTTGAGCATTAATTTATTCAATATCCTTGATATCCAGCTTAATGTATATGTACCGGCACGGTCTTTGTCCCTACTTGTAAGAAAGTAGACTCTGGAATAAGAAGGGTACACTAGTAGAATGATCCACTCCTTGTTCTATCTTTGGCCGACTAGATAATAGAAAACTACTATGCTGCAATACTAAAACTATGTGGGCCTGTCACGCAATATGCTAATAACACCAAAATGCTGACTATTTGTTTTGCCTGATATAGTTACATGTATTTGTCGTACTAGTAGTGTCCTACTAAAGTGCAGAAATGTCATCTCATACAATAACAGAAGGCAGTAGTTACTATTAAGACAAAGTTGTTTGATTATTACACTCAATTGTCTCATCTGTAGCATGAATGACGTGCGTGCGAGCGAGTGGATAGCTTGAGAGAAATACTTTATGTTACAATATTGAGAGGAGTGCCGTTATGCTAGCATTAGCCTACTTCGTATATCACTGAAGATAATGTAGTTATCTTCGCGCGGAGGTTGTGTCGATGAGAAATAAGTTAATGCCGTCATTTTGTGTGCGGACACTTGTTAAGAGGGTGCCGTACGACTTTTTATGTCCTAAGTTAGCATACCATGCCGAGTTCAGTGCTATGTTAGCTTAGCAAACACTACGATTTAGGTCCGTATGTAGGGCTAATATGGTGTTATTTTGTGTCTGATAACGTGTCCTGGTTAATGTTATGCATCGGCTGAATGTGACTAAAAAATTAACGAGTAGAACAACTAAGGCACACTAATATGCATCCATCCATCATCTGTACCGCTTCTCCTCACGAGGGTGGCGGGGGATGCTGGAGCCTATTCTAGCTATCTCCCGGCAATAGGCGGGGTACACCCTGGTCTGGTCGCCGACACACTAGTTGCTCTTCGAGTGTGCAGAATTATTTTACTAGTAAGCTGGATATCAGCGATATGAAAGAAATGTTCTAATTGCTTCACATATAAAGTCTAACTGGGTAAAGCAATTCCCAGTAAAGGAAGCACGTTGCTTGGATCGATTAAGCCTGGAACGTTTGCAAACATGCCCGTCAGTATTGGTTAGTGACAGACACATCAACCACGTTGGTCGAAAACCCCCCAGTAAAAAAAATAAAAAAATAAAAGACATCCCTCCCGACCACACGTTCGAGTCTCTGTAATTTACTCGGCGCAGTGGCCGCGCCGAGCATGGCTAGCGTGTCTTACAGACCGCAGCAGGAAAAGAGGAGGACGTCGACACGCTCCTATTTATGTCCCTGTCAAAATTTATGTGCTTGTTTGTAATGTTTCTAGGTAGCTGTTGTGTAAATAATAGGGGGAGGTGTCATTGAAAATGCGTCTGCCATCGCCGCATGTTAAAATAACGCTTGCCGCGGCACAGACAAGTTAGAACACGTGACGATTACGAAAACTGTTTTTCGAAACTGTAATTATTGTACGAACTGTCGTATTCTTGAATTGAATGTGGTGTACCTTTAAGGGGTGTGGCCTATTTGTAAAATTATTTAATTTGGACATTTTTGTTCAGTTTTTACATTATTTTCATTAAATCAACTAACCTGTTATTTCCTGAGATACTTTTGTTTTTTAAATGAAGAAATACATTTCAACCAACAAATATTGGGAAACAAAACAACAAAATTACGCAACAGACAGCACAAGAATGTAAATGTTAGCTGGGATTAAAGAATGGAGCGCGCCATATGTGGCCCATGGACCCCAATTTGCCCACCACTGCTGCATCTCGTCACTGATCGGAAGTCTCGCCAGACTTGCTTAAATCATGCAAAAGGATAGTTCAAAGTTTTCTTTGATTTGAGGACATTTTTTTCCAGGAAATCAAACATCTTGTGAGTGAATAGCTACCGTTGTACTGTGTTACTCAAGTTTGGTTATCAAAGCGCTTGCATCCACGCCCACATCACGCCACTACCACCACAACCCATCCCCTGAACCTGAACATAAAAGCCCACACAAACACAGGTGCATGTGTGGGTGTGCGTGTGTGCGTGTGTTTGCGTGTGCGTGCGTGTGTGCGCACGGAGAGAAGAAGAAGAAGAATGGGGCCTGGGCCACATTCCAGCCCTGCCTCCCTGGGCGAGAGAAGAAGGTATTCAGCATTCCTGTGCCTGTATATCAGGCCAGGTGCATTCCAGAGTACACACACGCACACACACACGCACACACTCACGCACACGCACACGCACACGCAATCACGCACACACGCACACGCACACGCAATCACACGCGCACACACGCGCACACGCACACACACACGGTCTGTTCAACCTTTCCTAGTGAGTCTTGCTTTAAACTGTACACTGGAATTACCATTGCCCAGAAGTTGCAGTTCAACCTAATTATAATGGGAAAAATGCGCTGAGTAGTTGCGCATTATTATTGTTATTATTATTATTATTATTATAATTGTCTTGTTCTGTTATGCAATTGCAAACTTATTTTTATAGTCATCTGGGGACATTTCAGTTCTTAGGCTTTTTGGTTTCAGTGATACCAAAAAGGAAACGCGTGACAATAACCATACTACCAGAGCTGGGGAGTCCGTCCCGGGGAGCGTAACAGTCCGGCCCTGCGGCCTTGCCGGATGCCTCTTTTTTGGGAGGGGGGACAAATTTTAAAAAAGGATTAGATTAACAAAGGCCCACGAATCAGCCCTTGTGCGTGTGACCTCCTGGGAAATGGACAAATGACAAAAATTGCCTCAGAACGCATCAAAAGCAGCTCTACCAACTGTTTGTGAATGAAGAGATGTGAAACAGCAGTGTGCATTTCCTTAATCTGACATCACGTAACCCGAGCCTCCCACCTGCTACTGGGGCATACCATTACAAGGGGAGGAGCAACACCACAATCCCTATAAAGCCAACTGTACGTACTTACTTGAATTGGGCACATTTGCAAGAGGAAGGAGACGAATAAGGCCATAAAAAGCCCATAATAAGGTAAGCACATTTGAATAGTAAATTAATTAAGTGTCAAAATCCATCTCAAGGAGGCGGCCATTTTGCCTCTTGCTCTTGAATGAAAATTACATCACAGTGCATCACGACTCACCGGTTTTCATGTGCTTGTTACAAGCTGAGCCAATAGGCACTGTGCCGTCATTTTTATTTGACAGCAAGCGGCAATACAAGGCAAAATGGCCGCCCTCTGAGATGGATAAAAGACAGTGGATTTTTCTGTTTAATTCATATTCTACACACCGCAATATTACAACACTGTGTTTGGATCAGTGGAAGTTTCTAGATCACCCATCCATCCATTATCTGTACCGCTTCCCCTCACATGGGTCACGGGGGGCTCTGGAGCCTATCCCAGCTGTCTTCGGGCAGTACGCGGGGTACACCCTGAACTGGTTGCCAGCCATAGACGAACACATAGACGAACAACCATCCGTGCTCACGCTCATAACTAGGAGAAATTTAGAGTGTCCAATCAACTTGCCATGCATGTTTTTGGAATGTGGGAGGAAACCGGAAAAAAAACCACTCAGGCACAGGGAGAACATGCAAACTCCACACAGGAAGGCTGGAGCCGGAATCAAACCCATGTCCTCTGCACTGTGAGGCCAAGGTGCTAACCAGTCTACCGTGCCGCCCTGTATGGAACATATTGTAAAGATTTTTTTTTTACATCCCTTTTAAAGGATTCTAAAAATGCCACATACTGTCGATGCTAACAGTTTGCATATTTTCCACTATATGCTAGCATTAAGCTAGCATTTCTTTCGCGTTTTCTTTGTTTTAGATACATAACGTGTAATTATTTCCTTCGACAGTAAACTTCAACGGGGATTGGCATTTAACAGCTTGATGCCTCTTTTTTTTTTATTATATACTATTTGCTCAATCGTATCTCAAGGCACATCTATGGACAAGTTCGACTAACCGAACATGAATGTTATTGGAATTGAATACAGTGTCATTTCTGTTACTTCCAAAGGGAAAAATCAAAATGTGAGCAGATGTGATGTCAAAAATCTGTGTCTCTTTAATTTGTGTATGATTGAGTCATTTTCACAGTGCGTGGATGTCATCAGTGCTTGGGCGAGGAGGCCAATCTATTTAAAGCGCGTGGCGTGAATGTACAGCTAGCCTCGCTGTGAAGTTTCTACGACGCTTGCGAATTTGCTGCGGTGAGTCAGGCGTGACGCAGCGCACGGGGGTGGTGTTATGCATGCTTCCAATCCCGACATTCCGTTTCTTATTCATGTATCTGGCGCTTCAGGTTCCCTGTAGGTTTGCCATGCGAGGAATCAGATGGGAACACTTGGGGGGGAATAATGGGAGTGGGAATTCCTGTTGACGCTCGCCTTGATTCAAAGTAATCTGTAGGCTTGAGAACAAAAGCGCCATTCAGTGTTAATGTGCTGCTTCCCCCTTGCACACAAGTTGTCGGTTTCGGCATTAAGGAGAAAGAGAGGACTAACGTCGTCCTTCCTTCCGCCGACAAGTGCCACCACCCCTTTAGATCTGGCAGAGGAGTTGGACGTTTTGTGTAGTGGGGAACTGCAGAAGTTTGTGAGACAGTATTGTTTGTCATCGGCCTTTGCAGGGGTCATTTCCTGTGTGTGACTTGCGCGTCTCAACACCGAGCCCCACCCTTCCCGGAGTGTCTATTGACCCAAACCCACCCGCTCCCTCCCGTGCATTTGTGTCGGAAAAGCTCCAACATCTGAAAACAATCAAATAATCTAGGCACAATGTATCTCTTCATGGAGGAGTGCTGTTGGTGGTTCCCAGATGAGCAGGAGGGGATTAGGTGGAGGAGGCCCATGGGGGGAGAGCAGCTGAGGAGCGGTCCACGAGAGGGGGAGGGGGTGGGGGGGGCGTATTGTTTCGGAAAAGTGTATGCTCGCCGTTAATTCGCCTTGACCAGATGCCCATGAGGAAAAAATGGATTGTCATTATAGAGGGAAAAAGTTCATTGCTGATTCTCAGTTGCTAACCAAAACAGCAGCACCTACAGATATAAACAGCCCTTAAAATGAAGTGTGGAGACTTCTTTGTGCAGTGCTATGGATGATCTAACATATGTTGACACGGTCTGTTGACACAAAAGACAAGACTCCGACCAAGGTTATTACAGTAATGAAAACTAATTTTAAAAAATGTAAGTGAAATTGGACAAACCTTTTTCATTGACTAAATAAAATGAAAATCAAAGTTGTTTTAAAAAAAAAAAAGAAATTTTTAGGGAACTACGGTAACGGAAACAAACTATAATTTGTATTTATTTCTGTAACATAGTTTGGCAGACAGGTGGTCAACTGGTAAGCACGATGGCCTCACAGTGCAGAGGTCGCAGGTTCGATTCCTAGCTCCGGCCTTCCTGTGTGGAGTTTGCATGTTCTCCCCGTGCCAGCATGGGTTTTCTCCGGGTACTCCGGTTTCCTCCCACATTCCAAAAATATGCATGGCAAGTTGATTGGACGCTCTAAATTGCCCCTAGGTATGAGTGTGAGCGCGGATGGTTGCTCGTCTTTGTGTGCCCTGCGATTGGCTGAAAACCAGTTCAGGGTGTACCCCGCCTACTGCCCAAAGATAGCCCCGCGACCCTCGAGAGGAAAGGCGGTACAGATAATGTATGGATGGTAAAGCAGAAGGAAGGTCGAACAATCGCTTGGTCAATGTATTATATTGTCACTTTGCTTTGTTATACAATACTTAATGAACGTTTTTTTCTTTTTTTTAATAAAAAACAATGAACCCACTTTTAAAAACTAATCCAAATTAACTGAATTCAAGAAACTCAATACAAAAAAAAAACAAGAGTGGCTGAAGATACGTCAGGAACAATTTATTGTACAGATAGTGTATTCGTCCTATTTCCTTTATTGATATCCGTTATTTCCTCAAATAGACACCAAGCCCCCCTTACACACCCACGGACACTAACTTGTGTTAGTTAGGGTGAATATATTCCTCCCTCATCTAGGCCCCTTTATAAAACAGAACAGGTAGCAACTGACTACCGCAGTTCAGACACATTAGAGACTTAAATGCTAAGCCCCTTTGAACTCTGTTGCTCAACAAAAAAGCAGCACCTACACCCTCTCCAACAAATTGTTTGGATAAGAGATCTCTGCGCACCTTTAATGATGATCTTAAATATTGTTGATTGACTGATGAACTCCTTCCCAAAACAGCAACACCTACCGACAAATGTGGAAAAAATTGGAGCGCGATCATTTCTGAGTTCTTTAGAGTAGTATGCAGGATGCGCTTCAACCATCTTAAAGGGCGGTTAACGTTGCAGTAGACTCCGACAGGTGGTCGCTCGACATCGTTGTGTCCGTCCACGTTTATGTCTCCTGGGGGTGCAGGACTTTTGGATTGTATTTTCTTTCATCCTGTTTCACTTCAAGTAAGTTCTAAAATTGTTTACTGTCATTCTATCTCCCATCTACAGTTGAGTAAATAAACTCCAAACAGTTTTGCCTGGAGGGGACTTCCTGGTCGCAAGTGTTCCCACACTTGTCCTGACTTCCAAGATGACGTGTTAGCACGGGATTTGAAGAGACATTTGAAGATCTCTTGGAGTCCGTTAAAATGACGACCAGTGAGCCGGATCATACTAAATGAGAGTGCACGTTCCATTCCGGATTGCGTGTTGGGGGAGGAAGCATTTTAACTCAGCATTATTATGAACCAATCAGATAAGGGACATGGGGGTGAAAAAATGTCAAATTTTGAAAAGAAATTTTAAAACTTGGAAGAAGAAAAATATAAACCCCCCATGGCGTGAATTTTTGGAATACGTTATATTTAGATCAATTTCAATCATATGAATTATGTGGAAGGAGATGCATGTCAAAAAGTGGGAGGAATAAAAATTAGGAATAACATATGTGAATGCCTTCAGCCAAAAATATTTAACAGAGAACTCAAGAGCAATTCCGATTAACGCCGCAATTCATCACCCTGCTCATCAGTACGGCACTAATATGAGCAGTTCTACACACAGGATAAAGAATTTATGAATGTGAGTAACGTCAGTGTACATGTTGCTAACTAGCATTAGCATCAAGATAGAGCACTAAAAAGCTAAGCGCACTCGACTTTCAGCAAATCAAGTGATGACTTGGGTTTAGTAAGTTATGAGTCAAGCCATACAACTCTGCTCAGTCACAGATCGGCACATTAACCTCTTTGCAGTCAGTATTTGCATCCATCTATTTTATGAACTGCTTCTCCTCACGAGGGTCACGGGGGGGGGGTGCTGGAGCCTATCCCAGCTGACTTCGGGCAGTAGGCGGGATACACCCTGAATGGGTTGCCAGCCAATCGCAGGACATACAAAGACAAACAACCATCCGCGATTACACTCACACCTAGGGACAATTTAGAGCAGGTGTGGGCAAACTACAGCCCGGGGGCCACATGCGGCCCTTTAAACATTTTAATCCGGCCCGCCAAACTTGGGAAAAAAAATTACTGAATAATCCTTGTTAATGTTTTATTTTCCAGATACTCTGATGTGTCAAACACAGATATTTTGTTGTCATGTTTTTGTTGTCATTTAAAATTAAATGTATTTTGTGAGGTGAGGTTACCAAAACACTCCATCCATCTGCTCCTGGTCCGGCCCCTCTGTCAAATTTTAGAACCTATTGTGGCCCACCAATAGAAAATTTGCCCACCCCTGATTTAGAGAGTTCAATCAACCTGCCATGCATGTTTTTGGGATAAAGCCCACGCAGGCACAGGGAGAACATGCAAACTCCACACAGAAGACCCGAGCCGGAATCGGACCCACGACCTCTGCACTGTGAGGCCATCATTGTTATGTATTGATTGTAGTCGTTGCTCGTCGAGAATGCAGCGGTGCCCCCTGGGTAACTTGTTGATGACGTAAGTTGTTGTTGAGTGCGGAACAAAAATATACAGACGTAGTTGAAATGGCTTCCTGTCTCCCGAGTCTTTACTTTGGATATTAACCCTCCTACCCAAGTTATAACAAACTGGCGACGAGGTACCGCCCTGCGCTGATTGTTTTTGGCCGTGAACCGACGTTGTCGAGTTTTTTTTTTCTCGCCGAGTGTGCGGCGCGTCGTCGCGGCTAACCAAACGGCTAACTGCCGCCTCCGTCTTTCGGGAGTCGCCGCTGCCTCGGAGGAGGAGGGATCCCCGCGGTGGACGTGAGGAGTGTTCGTTGCTGAAGGAGGAGGAGAAATCTCCGGGAAAAAGAGAAAGAAAAAAAAGACATTTTCCGGAACTAACTGTTGAAGGAATATAACCGAGGATGGCTCTGGTCGGACATATGGGGCCATTTGACGAAACTGAGGAACAATGGACTTCATACACTGAGAGGTTTGAATACTTTATTCTGGCTAACAAGATAGAAGAGAATCTTGTCGTTCCAACGTTCCTAAGTATTGTGGGAGGAAAGACATTCAACCTACTGCGTAGTCTTGTTCAACCTGACAAGCCAGGGAACAAGACTTATGTCGAGATTGTGACTATACTGAAAAATCATTATGCACCAAAACCGTTGGTCATAGCAGAGAGGTTTAGATTCCATAAGAGAAACCAGGAAGAGGGGGAATCTGTTTCACAATTTGTAGCTGTATTGAAACAGTTATCTGAACATTGTGAATTTGGACTTTCACTAAATGACACTATACGTGACCGGCTGGTGTGTGGTCTGCGCTGTGAGTCAATTCAAAAACGACTATTGACAGAAGCTAACCTGCGACTGGAGAAGGCGGTGGAAATTAGCACATCAATGGAGATGGCTACCAAAGAAGCACAGTTGTTAAGCACTTGCACCCAAATACACAAGGTGGCGACGGAATTTACAAAGAAAACAGCATCAAACCAACCCTGTTATCGTTGCGGAAAATCAGGGCATCAGCCAACAGAGTGCTGGTGTAAGGACTTGGACTGTAGAAATTGTGGTAAGAAGGGCCACATTGAACGCGTCTGTAGGAGTAAGAAGATTCAGTCACACAAACAACATAATGAGAGACAAAGAGGTGGTGTGACCCGGAAGAAATATGTAAATAAGATGGTACATGAAGAGGATGGACACAGTGATTGTGAGTCAGAAGGAGATACAGTACATGTCTTATCTGTTATGGATGACCCGGATGATGGATATTGGGTCACACCGTTACTTGAGAATGTGCCAGTCCGAATGCAGCTGGACACGGGTACACGTGTGTCCATGATATCGGAAGTTGTTTACAAAGAAAAATTCCAACACCTTGTCCTCCAAAAGACTAGACTGAAGTTAAGAACATACACTGGTGCGCCTGTCCCAGTGCTAGGAGTTGTGTATGTGATGGTGGAACATAACAAACAGAAAAAGACTCTTCCCTTGTATGTTGTAAAAGGAAATTATCCAGCTTTGCTGGGCCGCTGGTGGCTCAAGAAGATCAAATTGAATTGGCAACAAGTGTTCATAATCAGGGAAGGAGAAACAACCTGCCTACAGAAGATCTTGAAAAAGCATTCCAAGGTTTTTGATGGTGAACTTGGCAGCATGAAAGACATTACTGTTACGCTGAAGGTTAAACCTGGGAGTTCCCCAAGGTGTCTAAAAGCTAGACCCGTCCCATATGCCATCAAACCGAAAGTGGAAGCAGAATTGGATAGATTGGTAAAGAGTGGGGTCCTAGCCCCTGTAAGCACAAGTGACTGGGCTACCCCAATTGTTCCTGTCATAAAAAAAGATGGCAGTCCCAGAATTTGTGGTGATTTCAAAGTCACTTTGAATCCAGTTTTGTCAATTGAAAAGTATCCATTACCCCTCATTGATGATCTTTTCTCATGCCTGGCTGGAGGGAAGAAATTCAGCAAAATTGACTTGTCGCAAGCATACCTCCAAATGAATGTGGAACGTGAGTCACAGGAGCTGTTGACCATTGTGACTCACAAAGGACTTTACCGGTATCAGAGACTCCCTTTCGGAATCACCTCTGCTCCAGCACTGTTCCAAAGGGCAATGGACCAGATACTGAGTGGTCTTTCTGGGGTTCAGTGCTACCTGGATGACCTGCTTATCACCGGACCTGATGAACAGTCCCATTTACAAAATCTGGACGCGACCCTACAGCGACTGGAAGAATATGGATTGAAGGTCAGACGAGACAAATGTGAATTTTTCAGACCAAATGTTGAATATTTAGGACATGTGATTGACAGCACAGGACTGCACAAAGCACCGTCAAAGGTAAAGGCTATTGTAGAGGCTCCAGCTCCCAAGAATGTGACCCAGTTGAGATCTTTTCTGGGGTTGTTGACATATTATGCCAAGTTTGTGCCCAACCTTGCGAATATGTTAAAACCACTACATGTGCTACTTAATAAAACCACGCCATGGAAGTGGACGGCCAGATGTGAGTCGGCATTCCAGAATGTGAAGACGGCCCTTGTCGACTCTCGGGCCCTCGCCCATTTTGACCCCAAACTCCCTCTTCAGCTGGCTTGTGATGCTTCGCCTTACGGGGTGGGTGCTGTCGTGTCACATATCATGCCGTCTGGGGAAGAGAGACCGATTGCTTTTGCATCAAGGACGCTTAACAAGGCGGAAAGCAATTATGCACAGATTGAGCGTGAGGCACTTTCTATAGTCTTTGGAGTAAAAAAATTTCATCAGTACCTATATGGCAGGAAATTCACGCTTCTGACAGACCATCGACCCCTGACCTCTATTTTTGGTTCGCATAAGGGCATTCCGTCACTGGCAGCCAGTCGCATGCAGCGTTGGGCTCTGCTGTTATCTGCCCACCAGTATGTCATCAAGTATAGGAAGTCGGACCTTCATCAGAATGCTGACGGGCTTTCGAGACTCCCCTTGCCTGTCACGCGCCCAGAGCCTGCGAACGCCGAAGTGTTTTACTTTGAGGAATTGTCTGTTACTCCAGTTACCTCGACGCAGGTGAAGAAAAAGACTCGCACTGACCCAGTCTTGTCCGAGATCGTGGATATCATCACTCGGGGAAGGGGAGGAGAGATGACACCCACCTTCAAGCCTTACTTAGTGAGACGAGATGAGCTTTCAGTCCAGAATGGATGCTTATTGTGGGGCTATCGTGTAATAATTCCACCACCCCTCAGAGAGAAACTACTTGCGGAGTTGCATGTTGGACACTGCGGTGTGGTTAGGATGAAGGAAATTGCACGCAGTTATTTTTGGTGGCCAGGCTTAGATGCAGCCATTGAGGAGAAAGCAAGATCGTGCATTGACTGCCAGAAATCGAGAAACCTCCCACAGCTTGCACCTTTACACCCATGGGACTGGCCTGAGGAACCGTGGCAAAGAGTCCATATTGATTTTGCTGGACCACTCGAGGGCCACATGTTCCTAGTGGTAGTCGATGCTCATAGCAAATGGCCTGAAGTCGCTGTCATGAAAAGCACCTCTTCAGAGAGAACTGTCGAAGAGTTAAGGTCTATGTTCTGCAGGTTTGGTCTTCCTCAACAGCTTGTCAGTGACAATGGCCCACAGCTGGTGTCGGAAGAGTTCCGAATGTTCATGGAAGAGAATGGTATTCAGCACATCAGGTCTGCACCGTATCATCCTGCTACAAATGGGCTTGCTGAAAGATTCATACAAACCATGAAGCAAGCGCTAAAGTCCTCCCCAAGTACCCAATCTCTAAACCGTCGCCTCAACAGATTTCTGTTGTCATACCGAAACACGCCCCACGCCACAACTAAGGTGTCTCCGGCCGCATCAATGTTCAAGAAAACACTCCGCACACGACTTGACCTCTTAAGACCTCAAAAGACAAAAGACATTGTTCATCACCAACAGGAAGCTCAAATGGGACAACGGGCGAAAGCCAAGTTACGGTCCTTAACGGCGGGGGATAAGGTTCTTGCTCGGAACTATGCCCGCGGTGATAAGTGGACACCTGCAACAGTTGTTGCGAAAACAGGCCCTGTATCATATACAGTGAAGACCCATGATCACCTCGTTTGGAGACGACATATTGATCAATTGCTCCTGGCTTCCGGCCCTGGGGAAGACTCATCTCGTGCTACGCCCTTCAATCCAGCGCCAGCGGTCTATCAAGAGCTACATCCACCTTCAGAGGAACCTCAGGAGCAACCCTCTGAAATGGACAATGTCCACGGAACACCGAAGGCTGCTCAGGGGACTATGCCCGGTACCCCTCTCAACCCAGGAGTCATTCAGCCATCTTCAACAGACACTGTAACTGACTTATTGATCGGTCGTACTTATCCTAAAAGACAAAGACGACCCCCTGACAGACTGACGTTGTAGTGTAGTGACTAACCCAATTTATGGGGCAGAATAATCCCCAGGGTTTAGTCCGGATTGAGGTAGTCCACCCTCTCTCCGTAGTTAGCGCCCGGTTTGAGGGCTAGTTAAAATTGTTGTGTGTTGAATCACAATCTTTACATGGAAAAAAAATTATAAAAAAAAAATGAAAAAAAATAATAATAAGGTTGACTTTTGCTAAGGGGACCTTAACAGTAAGGGGGAAGGAATATGTTATGTATTGATTGTAGTCGTTGCTCGTCGAGAATGCAGCGGTGCCCCCTGGGTAACTTGTTGATGACGTAAGTTGTTGTTGAGTGCGGAACAAAAATATACAGACGTAGTTGAAATGGCTTCCTGTCTCCCGAGTCTTTACTTTGGATATTAACCCTCCTACCCAAGTTATAACAATCATGCTAACCAGTTGTCCACCGTGCCGCCGCTCTCAGTATTTCCACTTTTAATAGTCCAAACCCAGCCTCATGTTGTCTCGTACTATAGAGTCTAATCACGTGAGCAGAGTTCCCCACTTCTGGTATTTACGTGTTCCAGAGGGACATCACCTTAGAATCTGTATCCGAATATAGATCTCTTGGTTTTTGCTTCATTTGAAGGGGTCCGGCTCATTAACAGATTGCGGTGGTCTGAATGTTCCCCCATTGTCCGTTTTTCCATCACACAAACATCTGCAAATGCTTCAATGTGCCTCCCTTTATCCACACACACACACACACACACAAGCCTCCCATGCTGTTCCCTCTCGTCCCCACGAGAATGGTAAACAGTCATCTGCAACTTCCCCTCCAACATATTCATTTTATCCCCTCTATCCTGTGGGGTTGGACCATGATTACAGGGAAGCCAAGTGAAGCCGCCCAAATAAACACCCCTCAGGCACCACCAGGGCCCGTCCAGCTCACCCTAAACACCATCTCCCCCCGGCTGGATCGGGTTTCAATCAAACCCACGCACAGCATACAAACAATAGGAAGTAGCTTGAAAGGGGGGGGGGGGTTCATAGCGTTGACACCAGCTGAGAGCAATGCAGTTTTCCAAATGTGTCATCGGGACTCAAATGAACATTTTAAGTCCAGTTTAAGCCGTCATGCACACCAAAGTCGTTTTCAGATGCTCAACATATTTGACTTGTTGGTTATTTGCAGAACTCAAACCATCCCAAGTATGTGTTTTCCTCAAGGGCTTTTCAACCCAATTGACCTCCCATCCCGAATCAACATCCTTGATGGCAAATCACGAGACCGACTTCACCCTTGTGCCTACGAAAGGAAGACAATGCAGCATGATAAACAAAGGCATTGAGCGCAACTCACGAAACAAGTACATGTGATGTTCTGAGTCGTCACATTTCACGGAAAGAACCAGTCAAACATGCCTGAAGGGCCCTCGCGCTTGCTTCCGCTATTCACTCGATACCTTTACGACTCTCCATCCTGCAATGAGGACACCTAAAAATTGTAGTCTTGTGAGACTGGTCAATCAAAGGTACACCACCTTAAGAAGATATGCACAAACAATTGGCGGCCATCTTACGTTGCCACTGCTATTGCTATATTCTATTCAGTTTTCGCTGAAAACGTTACCGGTGCGTGATTTACTTTAGGAACAAACAACCGTTTGCATCGACCATTCAGAGTATGAGTATTATTATCTCAGTATCATAAATTTTCATTTACAGAGCTTTCACATTAAATTTGTCCTGATGGGCTTTGGTGGTTTCACTTCTTGTCACGCGAGTAAGCAGCATTATTAGTGAGTTAGTAGTTGAACCGGCCCAATATTTGGATTTGACCAAAATCCTCCTCACAAGACCTCATATCACCAAAGGTCAATTTCTATGGCGGTAATGTTACCCAAAAGTTCACAGAAGTCCTATGACAGTTATAAAATGCCTCAAATGCCGACAACCTCCTGTTCATGTCCAGATATACGTCTATTGTTTAGGATCAATATTAACTAACTTTTTGAGTACAAACGGCTTCATTTGTGTTGCCGGGCATATGATACAATCTATTTGAGCTGCTTTGCTTGACAAGAAGGGGCACTCGGTGAAGATGAAGACTGCTATGCAACCATCGCATGCTCGTCACCAATAGGCTCAATCAGTGGTTCTCAAACCTTTTACACCAAGTGCCACCCCTAAAAAAATACTTACATCTCCAAGTACCACTATCATGGCCAACATTGAAATGCTATAGCATAGTTGGAGCAAGATTTCATAAAAAATGGGGCAGTATTTTTTTTTTTTACATTATTGTATGCCACTGTAAAACGATGCACAATTTGAACATTAGGGGGAAATAAACTATATAATGATAATGACTACTTAATGAACATCAAATGCATCCTGCAAAACCAAGTCGATCCGCACTTTCTTATACAAAATGAAGTCTGGGTGATACATTTTATGTGGCACCCGTGCGTATCAAAAAAGAAGAAAAAGTTCTCACACAACATGTCGTTGCTATAACAACCGTCCAGAATCGTTTACTGTAGCTTGATCTCTTGCCATTCCACACGCCGCACAGCAGTCCAATAACATTTGAACATTATGCAACCTGGGCCGACGATTCAGCTCTACGAAATGATTAAAAATGATCTTTTAAATGATTTGAAAACAGGACTGCCAAATAGTGCGGTAATGTATGGGCACTGAATATTGGCAATTTGATTAAGTTGGATAAAGACTAGTAGTTTCGTGTGGTTTTCACACCTCCTGTCTCATCCCTGAAAGCCAATTCCATTTTTGAGGTGTGTAGTCGAGAGCAAGTTTTAACGCTTGGTTCGACCACCAGGGTGAGATTCCTCTTAGTCAGGCCCCCAGAGTGCTAGCTGCACTCCAGGGAGCCGCTCAAGCCTCCACACGACGGCAACGTGGGAATCTCGGTCGTGGAGGGGATAAAGACTTTGCACAGAAGTGATTGGCTGGATCGAATTTGCAGATCTTTTCCTTTTTATGCAAAATCGGTGATCGGTTGGAATGTGATCATCTGCTGATCAATCAATGATGTCATTGATTTGATCTGGAAAAATAAGTCAAATACAGCAGACACAATATGTTCAATACAGGGACATTAATAATCTGCGGTTTCTCTGCATATAAAGTCAGATTTTTTATCTAATTCCAAAATTTTCAAAAACATTAATTTTTTTTGTCGAGCTGTTTTGAGTTGAAACTGTAATTTTGCCTACATAATTATCAGGCCAAATACACTTGGTCCTCATCCCTCCACCATGAAAGAAGTCATGTTGCTAAATTTTATGATCACCTTTGTCATTTGCTAGTTTATTTTTTGGGAACAATGTTTAAAAGAGGGCTCTAAAAATTCACTAAATATAGCAAAAAAAAAATCATGTTTCAATTTGACTTCATAGCCACTGTGAGGGCCAGTCAGAGACTATGGATGGACCACATGTGGACCCCGGGCCGTACTTTTCCCACTAATTTGCACAGGTGTCCTAGTTTGTATGTTTTATTGATGTAATGGAATTTGTTTCCACCTTTTGGGCCATCAATGGAGAAGTCCACACCCTCCCCAGAATCGTAGTGGTTCCGCCCATTTTGTGACATCCTCCATAAACCGTAACAAGTTGACCAACGCACACATGGCACACTGAGCTTTGCCTTATTATACTTTTGTTGGCCACTGGAAATGTCTGCTCTTTACTAAATTATATTCTGGTTCAACGACAGCATTGTTGAAACAACTTGAATACATGATGAGCATAAACATTCAAATATAACATTTGGGGATGCATGCTTTTTGTTGTTACGCATTTTCTACATAATAATGCAGTAAAATGTCAGTACGAGTCTGCATCTTGTGTTTTTTCATGCACAATTCCTGGATTGGAGCTACCTTGTTTTGGCCACAGAAATCATGAACGGGATCTGATGTAATTCCACGTGTTGTGTCTGTGTGCTCTCACTGGCTACGCTATAAACATGTTTCTACTGCGGGTGGTGGAATAAAGTAGAGATTGTGAAAAGGAAAGACTGGGGCAAAGATATCAAGTTTAATGACCAAGTTCCTTCCGCTGGGATTATTTCCTACATCGCGTACTCTGTCGTAGCAATGCGTGATTGAAGGGAAACTTGTTTTTGGGAAAAGCGCCACCGGGACTACTTTACGTCAACTCTGGAAACATGCGCTTGTCGCGTGTCGTTTGTCACCAATGTGAAGCTTTAATAGTCAGAATGAAAGACGTATTATCGGAAATAACATAAATCGAACGGCGGCGCGTTGAAATTTGAACATTTCTCGCACGCCGCGGAAGGATTTAATTTTCTCGAGAGCGAGAGAGAGAGAGAGAGAGATAGAGAGAGAGAGAAGGGGAGAGAGAGAGAGGGTCGACACATCCGCCCAGTTTTCCGATGCCTCCCCTCCGCTTGTTGAAAATGGAGTTCGATTAAAGCAGATGTCCGCCAACTTCTGAGGGGGGAAATTAAAAACTATTTTTTTTTCTCGCTCGCTTCTAACGCACATTTGTGGAGAAAGTCCATTTAAACGTTTGACTCCCTTCTCCCTCCCTCCCTTCCAGTTCCCTCCCGGGCGTCGAGGTTGCCTTTAAGCGGACATTACTCGGACACGTTGGCGGAGCGAGGCTGGCTTTCCAACTAGGCGCTGCTTCAAGTGTCGTCCCGGAGAGCTTCTCAAGTTGGCGAATGGATGCTCGACAGCAAGCCACGACTATTACGCTGCCGAACGTGACGGGCTTCAACACTTTCTGCGTTTTTTGAGGATATATATACACACGCGTCGGGGGCAATTTTTTTTGTATTTTTTTAATCTCCACACCAAACCGGAGCTTGTTTGGCAGGAAGATGGCTAATTTTCTGTCACGGTCGGATTTTACTTCCAGGGAGGAGAAGGCGAATTTGTCATTCTTCCTCCTCGCAATTTAACGGCTAACGCTAGCTCCACTTCTTTCCTTACCTTTTTTCATTTTTTTTCCACCGAGGGGGAGCTTCTTTACGCTTTTTACCGAGCACCCCACCCTCAATAAACGTCAAACGAAAACACGGCTCGGTTGTACTTATGTGGAGGAAAATGGTGAATTTTGTGCTATTTTGTCCCGCCGTCACTGCGCCGTCGATGCTAGTGCTAGGACTCGGATCCCCGTGAGGAAGAAAATGAGTGAAGATTCAACAAATCCAAACAACGAGTGAGTACAAATTCTCACCATTAAGCACGTAACCATTATTTTTTTTACCCTTTCATGTTGCTGCTACGCGTTCGTGACGTGTGGTGCTTCATAAAAACGACACGGGTAATATGTGAATGTACATTTTTTGAATGGCGTGTATGTGTGTCGTCATGAGTATAACCCTTAACGACTCACGCTTATTTTGGTGTGAAATTTGTTTAAAAGCTTCAAGTGAACGTGTATCAAAAGCAACTAGGAGACAGCATAAGGACGTAAAACGGCCATTTATTTTTAGCATTCATACGCCTATGGACAATAATTGGGAAATCGTCGTGGTAAAGAAATGACAATAAACGCCTTAAAATGGATGTTTCATTTCCAAACGGCGGAAGATCTTTTTTTTCTTCAATCACGCTCATTTACATATCTCCATTCATAAAAAAAACGCTTTAAAATGACGCCCGATCGCAACAAAAGCGCCTCGTAAGTCGATAGAACACGACAGATAAAGGGGTGATTATTTCCGTATCCTGAACCCATTTTTTTTTTTTTTTGGTATAGTTTTACACGGCTGATCCCTTGTGCGCTCTTGTTGACTGTCAGTGAGAAATATCTGCTTCGGGAGGTGCTGCGGTCACATGATCCCCTCCATTCATAAAGTACCTGCCAGGCCCCATTCACATTCAACTGTACGCTGTTTCTCTCTGCAGCCGCGGTCACACAATGATCACATTTCCTTTTCACGCCATTTATGTCTGTGTGCGCTTGTGTGCAACACATCAACACTGTTTTGTGTCTTTTGATAATGTATTTGTCACAGAGGAAGTCATGTGCTGCTGCCTTTTTTCCTCTTCACCCCCCTCCACCCCCACAGCCATTTACACTGTCACGCTTTTAATGTGTCAAACACACCCATGTACTGAATCTCTCCATTACAGGCCTCGCGGAAGGCGGGGTGGCGATACGTTGCATAGATGCTTTTGTCCTTGAACCACGCGTTTACGTAACGTACCTGAATTAGCTTGTGTGCATGCGCGTCCATCTTTTGCTCTGGAATCAAAGGTCGACCGCCTTACGAGGCGTGTCTGTAAAGTTTCAGTACTAATGTCAAAAAGGAATACATGTCAAACACAAACTACATCCCAACCTCACTTCAGTGTGGGTCACATGATCAACCATTCTGAGGTATGTGCTTTGTTCAGTGCGTGAGAAGAGGCGAGAGTTGTGCAAGGTCACAATGCCTTGAGCATCCACCACTTATTGGCTGAGAACATTGCTGCACTGGAGTGCATGAAGGCTAGGAAAGTGCATTAGACTTCCAAGGAGAAAATTTGTCATAGTTTGGATTTCAAATCTAGCTTTTTTCTTTTTTAACACCAGTCGTGTAACCTTTCTGACATACCTCGTAAATATGCCGTGAATGTTCTACACATTGTGTCAGTACACCTCACTAAACCTTATTTCAGCCAGCAGCAAGGTTGAATTCTGTACGCATTGTTCAACAGCAGAATAAGACTCTTGCATTGCCCAAGTACTTTCTTCCAGCGAGTGTTTCATTGTCATGATATTTGGAGATTCATCGCCAACAGTCTAGCGCTGTTACTGGTTTTAATTTGCTTGGTTCCTGCTTACTGGTTCCGGTCCTGTTAAGGACTCATTTGTAACCAGCTTTGATAGCAACGTTTGCTTCTTGCGCTAGCCCGCTATATGCTTCTCACTTATGCTCAACAGATATTGTGTTGTGTGTTATTTTTTTCATTACTTCAGTTGTGAATTTCATTTGGTTCCTACTGGATTTGTGTTGCTAAATACTGGTTTATTGTTTCTAACATTTTTATTTCCATGATTTTATTGTTATTTTATACAACTGCAATTAGTATTAATATCTTACTTCAAACACAGCTTGTGCTGTTGATGAAGGTTTTATGACAGCAGCAGTCTTCACTCAAATTGGTTCAATATAATTGATTCAAATAGAAAATTAAGTTTTGAAAACTCCACCAAATGGCAAGTGTTTGGGGTCACTGTTACTCTTAGTGAGGCTTAGATTGTGTAGCAATATCAAATTTTTGGGGAGAAGCGATCTAACTGCACGTGAGCATCGACGTGAATCAAAGCCTTTTCCTGTATAACACACATACGCACACACACACTGCGCGTTTGTCGTCAATAGTGGAAGCAGCCACAGGGCCCGCACGTTGGGAAACACTGCGACAGGGCCTACGTGATGTGCTGTGGTTTGTTCCTCTCTGCGTAATGGCGGCAGCTAAGATGGCGAAGTGATCCAAATATTGTTGCTAGGATTCCCCCACCTGTCTTGCTGGGTGTATGATTCATAGAAACGCAGAGGGAGCGGGATATGGAACGTTGCAACAGCCGTTTCCATTCTTTTCCCTTTTTTTCCTCCTTCTGTTATTTATTTAGTTTTACATTTGATTTGTTCGCTAAAAAATTGTCACAAGAAGGGTGTCGTGTGGAGGTATCCGCTCTTTCGTGTGACCTTGGCTATTGGTGCTGATCCCTAATCACTGGTAAAGGCTTTGGGCCATTCTGTCCTTTTTGTTTTCTCCTGCATATAGTTCCCCTGCCTTGTAGCTTGTAGTCATTCTGTAGTCGTTGGCGTTACAGCAAAAAAAAAAGTAAAGCAACCAGAAATGGACCTTTTCCAAAAGCAGTTACAAGCGATCCTCGGTTTGCAACAGTCCTGGCATCAACTAGAATACGTTGTCACGTTGCACTCTCAGTGACCACTGTACTGACTGATTTTCAACTGGATCCTTTTATATGCAAGACCTCCAATGGATGGTTGGAAGTGTTTTTCATGCATCTAGGAAATATATATAATATAGGACATATAGAAACGACGGTGCATTCTGATTCATGTACAAACTCAAGTCATCGCCGCAACAGGAATGGAAATTCGGCGTAAACTGAGGATCCTCTCTAATTGTTGTACCTGGTCACTTATTGACGAAGCAGATACATCGCCATGTTTTACCATTCAAAGATACTAAACTAGAAATTACAAAAAAAATAAAAATAGCTTCCCGGGTTGCTGAAGCATTGTACTCCGCAATCTCCGCCTGTTTTCTTACTGCCCTCAGTCTCTGTCCAATGCCTCATGCTCAAACAGAACTGGCCCTAATGCCAAGGACAAAATTGCCATAGTAACTTTTCTTTTGTTTCCTACCCTAATCTCAGCTAGATATCCTGGAAGTAAAGGCCGTCGCCGAATTTCACCAACTACGCAAATCCGTTCAAGAGTTTCATGCTCGAGACTTTAAAAATGATGAATGAAAAAAAAATTGTGCAGAAGAGTGCGTGTGTTTATCTAAAAACAAACGTGCAAAAAGAACAGTATTAATAAATGGGAGCAATGTGAGCATGCCTATTTTCCACATGTATTGTGCTGGTACTGCCAATTAAAAAAAAATACCGTAAACACAATTTTATGAAATACAGAAACACGTGCAACAGTGCGAGGGATATAATTTTCATTGAGTGAAAAACGCAACGCAAGCAAGACACTTGTTGAAATTAAGATTTATATAAAAAAAAAAAACACTAACCTGACAAACAGTCGTCAGGGTGTGCGCTCCAATCAGTGGCCGTAGGACAGAACCTTGTATTATAAAAACGG
The DNA here is from genome assembly GCF_059441095.1 of Idiotropiscis lumnitzeri. Taxonomy (NCBI): domain Eukaryota; kingdom Metazoa; phylum Chordata; class Actinopteri; order Syngnathiformes; family Syngnathidae; genus Idiotropiscis; species Idiotropiscis lumnitzeri. The sequence goes on from NC_142391.1 coordinate 7,371,657, forward strand.
CCATGTAAAAGCTTTACTGCTCAGCTGATTGAAATTTTTGTTTCATATACTGCATTTAGGAACAAATCTGTACTTTGGATTGGTCTTTGTGAAGTTCTTCATGCCGTACATCTGGTTTGCCATGCGTTGTAAAAGGTCATTTGAACTAAAGCTGGTGTATTGTTGTCACTGGCGGCCAATAAAGTGTTCCTCCGTTCTTTATGAGCCGGGAGGTCATTTGGCCTTGTCTTGCATGTAGTGAAATGATCATGTATAAGGTTCGGGCCCCCTTTGTCTCAATACTCCTGCTGTGCCGCGCCATTGTCTTGTTGCCCGTCAGGTGATATCTGACGGTCCCTCTCACTGTGTCCTCTTCCTATCTGTGTGATTGATTTGACAGCTCAGCATTTTTATCTGCCATGCGGGTGTTGTGATCTTATCACCTGTGGCTGTTTTGCACTCCCATTCCTGTGGCGGCGCTTTCTAAACGCATTCCTCCCAAACAGCCCTCATCAAGTCATGAAACGACAAAGGGAGACAGCTACTTCAGCTGCTGGGCCTCGTGTTTTACGGGCCTGGGTAATTGCTGATATCCTGCAGCCCTTATGTTAAGAGAAATAATTTCCTGGATTCTTTTTTTTTTTAACTAGATCTTTTGAGTCCTTGCCAGGGACTGGATGTGACCTTGAACACGTATGTTTTACTTGATAATCCGATCTAGATGTGTCTGCCCCTATTCACGAAGTCTGCTGAGCTGAGGGAGGACACATGCTTGGTTTTGCTTCTGCAACCTTTGGGGAAGTGTTGTTTGCAGCTACGAATGACATGTAATTTGTTCACGTAATACACGTAAGAGTTATAGCGACATTACAAGTACATCCTCATGAAGTGAATAATGATGGATGACAAAATAAGTCAAAGCTGTCTCTCTGCCTCAAAGATTTGCAGTCGTAATTTTACCACATAGACTAATACTGCAGTCGAAAACGTCACTTGCTGGAGAAATAAGTTGTTGCAATGGTCGCCAGCAGAGAGACAAAGACGGAGATTGTCCAAAGTTTGGGATCATTTCACCATTAACAAGGAAGATAAAGTGCAATGTCTTCCACACCAACACTTCCATGACCGCCAACATAAGATAACATATGGATGTTATCTTATTTAATATAGCCCAATAAGCACATTAATGAATGAGCTGCTGGCACCCACGTCACTCACTGGGCTCAGCCCCCTCTTTTAAAGCCATACACACTCTGGGAAAGTCACACGTTATACTCCTGCGACAATTTTTTAAATTGAATTTTTATCCGATTAATCGATGGCTTAGTTTTTCGAATAAGCAATTCTAAAAATACTCGATGGCTGCAGCCTGAGTGACGGGGCCTTGCGTTCAGTGTTTTGGCAACAGACAGGCTATCTCATGTTTTGAAATTATAGTTTATAATCATTATTCTTTACACGGAATCGGAGCAGTAAAAGGAAGACGTCTTTGGTGTGGCGTGAGTGACACTAAATAAATATTGCGGGACACTTCAGTGGTCTTCGAGCTTTTGTTTCAAGAGGACCTTGAGGTTGACTCGCGAGACAATTTTCAAGTCAATTGGACTGTTTGTAGTGAAAGGCTCTGCCGATTAAACGCTGTAACTTCTGGTGTTAGCCGCAATCAAATTCGATTGGCCGAAGGTTTTCACGATGGCATGTAGTAAGCTGAGGCCTCATTTATCAGTTTAAAAATTCCTAACTTGTCTTTGTGAGGTGCTATTATTCGAATTGGTGTCATTTGAAGGAAGAACTTGTCTTGAGTTGCAAAACCGCAGATTCACTCAAGCAGCAAACATATTCAGATTCACTTCCGTTCATATCCCAAGACATTCCTGATAATTTGACGTAATACATTTTTACTTCAACCACACAGTTCATGTATTGCAAAATGATTTGCTCTCAGTGGTAGAGGTTTCCTAAAGTTATTTCGCAGACACAATATTTATGATCCCGTGTCTGGTTGTTCTAGAAGCTGCCGCGTGATTGTTTGGGTGATTAATGGCAGCGGTGCTCTGAGTAACCAGACTGCTCGGACTGCCCGTGACGGAGAGCATGTTCCATTCTCATGCTTGGAGTCGGGCCTGGATTCTGTGCGTTTTAAAAGCTCGGCCACTTCCCCCTTACATTTTTCATTTCCTCTTTGAGTATTTTAAGTGCTTTAAATGTCAGCACTGTTGTGGGCACATTTCAGGCCTACAAGTATACCTTTTTAGAATAACACCTCTATGCCGTTTGAGGTCAGCACCTCAACAGCAGAACATCAGAACGTACTTTGTGTCTTGGTCGTGGCGTATCTCAAGGCCTGCGAGAAGACGCTTTGAGCAATAAGCGTCTCAATCGTGGATATTGTTTGCAGTTGTGCGGCATGTGGGGACCATGAAGGCTGCGCCTTGTTGCAAGCACTCTGCTTACAGCTGGCCTGAGATGGTTCTTTCCTGCAAGGCCGCAGAAATAAAAGAGCACAGATGTAGATCCTAAACCTTGTTTCTTTGATGGAGTTCCCAAAACCCTTTGAGAACAGGAAGGGGTTTCGGTGCGTGCCAAATGCAATTTTGCTGGTGGGCGTGTTTCTTGGGAGGTAGACCTCGGATCTTAAATCATTGTGTTTCATTTAAGCATTCAGTAAATTAGTCATTTTGGAAGATAATACTGGAAGTCTGTAATGTGTTTTTTTTATTGTGTTAGGCACATTGCTATCGTTATTACTTAAATCCTGTTTATACAGTACATTTATTAAACTCTTGCATTGGTTAAACAGAAGACGTTAGTGCCCTCAGTTTTCCTTCATTTGCATCAAGACACAATGAACGATGAATTCATCACAATCAATTGCATTATTGACCGTCAATTAATTGATTATTACAGCTGTACCGCTGTTGTTAATGTTGTTCCGTTTGGAACGTAATCTCTTGTGAGCCTCGCACTACAGAAGATCGTGACTATCCAAATTCTGACAAAAAGATTTGCAATAGTGTTTGGCCGTTGGGTTTCTTCTGGTATGACCTGATGCTTAATACCTCATCCCCGCATCCTCCCAGCCTTCCTCCTCATCCCCGCTGTAGTTATAGAGTGACTACAATTAGAATCACGATCCCTCGAGACTGCTCTAACATCAAAGCAAACCATGGAGGTTGCGCAACAGCCAAAACTTGTGCTTCCTCTTCTTCACTCACACATGGTAATTTCATGCGCAAGGTTTTAATTTACCGGAATCAAGCGTGTGGTTCAAATTAAGATGTACTCTCTCTGTGGCTTTTTTTTTTGTGTTTAGGTGGTAGTGGGTTGAATATCTGATATTTTTTTCCAATATCACTTATTGCTGATCCCAAAAATAAATGGTGCCTTTCACACTAGCACCATTTCATAGTTCATTTTAATGTAATTCCACATAGTTTCCTACCATGGTCGTGTCTGATCCGATGTAAACACACAAATTGAAATCGGATGATTTCAGATAGGCATGTCCCAATCACACTTTTTGGGACTGGAGTCAGAGTCTTTGCTCTTAAAGGTCTGCCGATATTGAGATATTGATACATTAAAAAAAAAGTCTCAAATTAATATAAAAATGTATATGCAGTACATAAATGCGTAGATGTGTTAAATGTTAGTATATATTTACATTTATATTACGGGCCAGTCTACCGATTCTGTAACAGTTGCTTTTTGTAACACTCTCAAAACATTTCCTTTTTTGGCACACACATTGTACTATTCAAAAATGCGTATTGGTCAATCTCAGAGATCTTTTATTTGAGATCTTTCTTTTTCCCTGAAACTCTTCCTGGATTTTTAGCATAAAATCAGCAAATACTGAACTATAGCCATGACATTTATATTAATAGAATGTTAATGTCTTGCACAATACATCAATGTGCAGGATGCACATTTCCAACGCAAATGGCACCAATTTGTGGAACGGCCTGTACAAGCACTAACATAGAATGAAGGATTCTTTTATTTGAGTGCATTTGCTTTATCTAATGAATGAATGATGAATACGTTTACATGGTTATTTATTGGCGTCTGGAGGCTAAAATGACGAGTCCACGCAGCTACGTTGTTGGCGGGTTTGTTCATAACTTCTCTCATCTACAAACAACACTATTAATTTATGACCTCGTTAAATTCAACCAGTGGGGAACAAGCTTGCTTGTCAACAAATTTACACTCGTTAAAACTTCTATTTGAAGTTGCGTGTTTGGACGTGTCACAATTGCTAACCTGCTTGTCTTGATCTTGGTTAACTCTTACGCCGTTCGGTGAGGCAGCTTTATAGCAGGCAATGCAGACTTCATTTTTTATTTATTTTTTTTTTTTTTACTGTATATTTTAGAAGTATCTTTTGGCTTACTCTATTTTCACTTCGTTTGTGTGTCGTTGTTGCTCCAATTTATGTACTGCTGCACAGGGCCACCTTTACCTACTCATCGGCCCCGGGGGCTAACCATAAAAAAAAAAAAAAAAAAAAGCCCCCAGCCTACTTAGGGTGAACATTTCCGACTGTCTGCAAATGTAGAAAAATGCACATTCACATCATGGTTCGTTCTAGGTTGCCAAACTGTGGTCAGACGTTCGCCTGTACTTTTCTTGTCGCTAGGGAATTTTGAACATGTTCAAAATTTCCTCGCGACAAGAAAAATCATTAAAACGGTTGGGGAACGTTCGGCAAACGTTTTGCGACATTGAACGAAACCTAGCGTACGCAGACGTCAATGCAACATTCGCTGTCTTGGAAAATATTCGCAATTGTTTGCCGCTCAGTAGTCGCTTAACTGAGATGCTCAACTCACTTATCATTGTTAAACAGATCTTAATGCATATCATAAATTTTAACAAATAGAACAGCCAACAAATCAAAAGATTCACGCACTAGGCTTTTTTTTATAACCGAATAGAGCATTTCCCAATCACTTCTATGAATAAAAAAATATTTTAATAGTATTGCACTAATATAACAAACAATCATACTTAACCAAATGAACACACGTAGTGCACCCTTGCTCAGATCACGTAAAAATTTATGACGTACAAAAATGTAAAGGTGAACCAATTAAGTCGGAGCGAGAGCTCCTCCAGCTCGCGGGTTGCCCTCCAACACTGAGGGTTGCGCAAGCTCCCGGCTAACATGGCCTGACGATGATTCGCTAATTTGTCAACACATTCTTGCTATTTTGTCCAAGGGGCTGAGTTTGGAAAAAAAAAAAAGAGGTAAAATGTATTTTCATTGTTCAGTGCAGCAGAGTGTTATTTTTCCCTGAGTCAGTTGGTAGCTTTGGCCGAATGTTCTTGTGAGAGAGATGACTCACCCGCAGCCTCGAGGTGTTGCAAGAAGATACGGCAACGTTTCTCTTTCACTTCTCCTTCTACAGGCAAAGTATTGGCTTTCAACGCTGCTAATAAAGCAGGCGTGCAAACGCAGACTGTTTTGTGGGCATTGTCCAATTACGGATTCGGCTTTTATTAATGGCGAACATAAAGCACCCCGATGAGCCTTCTTGTTGTGGTCCTCGTGTCATAATTTGCTTTGCATCCATGTTGGGTCGTGTCATTTGTTTAGCGCTGCCCTTCAAGTTGGCTGGTTATTTAGAGCTCTTGAACCGCGGCTAATTAGCTAGCTGGCGATCGCACTGCTGGAATCGACAGTCGCGGCCCAGATTGCGCGTTGTTGTTTATCTTCAATGGTAAACTGTATGCTTCGTTTTCTTGTGTTCAAATCTGACTTGATTTGTTTTAAATCTAGCTTAGTTTTTAACACATCCCCCTTCATTACCCGAGATCCAAACAGAGGCTAAGCTACAAAATCGGATTGGGGGCTAAGTAGCTTGTTTATTTGCCAATGATTTATTAATGATCGCCCCCACCAACAAACGCTTAGAAAGTCCAACAAGGCAAATTTGTCCAGTGGAGCCGGAGAACGTTTCTCTAGTTTTCGATACAGGTTCATGCAGGAGCGATGGGGAGATGGAAAAAATGAGCTTAGAGTGGGGACTTTTCTCCCCTTTTCTGATGTTAATGAAAGGAGGAATGGTTTTCCAGCTTTTAGCTTGCAGAGTGTGTCTCCCCTGCAGCATGCTCCACTGCCTGGACATTGTGGGAGTACAAAACTCCAAGCCCGGCATCCAATAACGTGAAATTTCAGCAGAGAAGCAGCCATTGTGTGGCGAGAGGCAGGCGGGGAGGGGTTTTGGTAGCAGAGGGAGACAGAGCGGAGCGAAGGGAGGGCGACTTGGCCGGCTCCCAGGGCTCAGGCCACATCCTTTCTCTCTCCTCTCATTCGTCACTCCTCCTCTTCCTTCTCCTCTTCGTGTCTTTCTTTCAGTCCCCCCCCCCTCTTGCCATCCACCCTCCTCCTACCATCAGGATAGGAAGCCAAAGACTGAGACACAAGCAAAAGCATGATGGCATACTGGAGCCTAGTGAGCCATGGGCCAGAGCGAGTAGACAAACGGCCACTTTGTCCACTTAGGAAATGCTTGTCCCAGGATCCCCCTTCTCCGGCACACACTAGAGCAGCCGGCCTCGAGGCCCTGGCCTGCCTGGTCTGCACGTGCTATAACATCACGCCCTCTCTTCACCACAACGTCCTACTTTGTCTTCCTCCTTCCACTCAAAATCTTCCGTGCGCTGTCATTCTGCTGTCATTCAAGAGCTGATATTGTCGTTCTCATTAAAGTGGTATTTATTCAGCTGCAGCTCCAGGGAGAGGCGTCTTTTGTACCAATGCATTTTGGGGGTAACGTTATGCAAACAAGGGCACTTGTCCTTAAAGCCACAATTCAAAATTCATAAAAAGATGACAGTGTACAAAACATAAGTATTAATGCTGCATTTTTTGAAATGGCAGGAATATCGTTTTGGGTCCAACAATATGTCAAGCTTATGTGGCGTTTTCAGGAAAGTAGACTTCACCATTATGGACAAATGTTGCAAAATGGCATCCTAAACATGGCCACAGCAGTCAGTCCACTGGATTTGTTGTTGAAGGTATTGTGTGCAAGTAATATATTCAGTGGTGTGCAGGCAACTCATTTCCAACACCTTGATGCTGTAATTTATTTCAGAGATGGGCTGCTGTTTTGGTTAACAATGGAGTTCACGCGAGCTGAGAAGCTGACTCTCAGTAGCCGTGTGTGAACAATATGAACTGAAGTATACAGTTACAACTTGTGTTTTTTCCTTGAGAGGAAAAAGGCGGTGTGTCTATTTGAGGGGAAGCATTTATAAGTGGATGACACACCCAGTGACTAATTGGGGCTCGGCGTCTATTACAGGAAAATTAAATACGGTAGTCAAATATCGCCAATTCCCTTAATGCAAACGCCTTGTTTTATTGAGGCGGCGAAAGCCTGCGCACATCCTTTTTGTGAATAGAAAAGGCTCCATTCACATGCAGTCGGGAGCTGTTGACTGTCACCTTGGTCTCCACCCTGTTCCCATCCACCACCACCTCTTCCCCCACAGTCCTCCATTACATCCCCCACCTGCCCCCCCCCCTCCTGTTTTTCTCTTCTGCTTTTTGTCGGAAATGAAGTCAGTCATCCAGCAGAATAACTTGGAATAATTTGGAATGGGGGGGCTCTTTTCTCTCTATTCCAACTCCCCCCCGCCTCTTTCCACCATTCAGTGCGACTCACGGGCCCAGGCCAGCTGATGTGCTTCCGCTCTCGATTGTGTGTCCAGTGGACTGTGTGCACTCAGCGAGGGGCGTGGAGGGACAGCCTTTGTCTTCACCATCCTGGTCGAAATTTCCATGTGTGTGTTGTACTCTGGACCACTTTCAGTTTCTGGAAGAAAAAAAAAATAGAATTAAAAGATTAGACCACATATCTCTTTTCTTTTACCGTTCTTTATCTGTAGTTCCTCTTTGGGGTCTAACGGGTGCAAAATAAGAACACATGAACGTCCTCTTGGGGTCCCCCGCCTCCTTGTGAGTATCCCTGTGCTGGCATGTGTGAGATGGTACTTCTGAAGGGTCAGGTCCTGGTCATTGTGCCCTGGTCATGGCTGAGCGACACCACCGCCTGCCTTCTGTTCACCCCAGGGACCCCTGCCTGACTGACAGTCCCTCCTGCGCCCATCACCCCCACATCCTTTATTGAAGTTGGGGTCGAGTGGGGGGGTGTTTAACAGCCGCTGTATTTCCATCTCTTCCTGCTTGTAAATGAGCCCAAAATGCATTTGTATTTTGATGAGGCCAGGGGTCGTGGTGTAAAGTGGAGCACGGCCTCTCCGGCGCTGTAAAAAAGGTGTGACCAGAAAGGGTGGTGCTGTGAGCTTGTAAGGAAACTTGTTGTTCTCTTACCACGGGGCCAGTGCTGTCCAACTTTGGGGCTGCGTTAGGGAGAAAAACACATTTCACTCTGAATACAGACAGGAAAGCAAACATCATCCCATGGTTTGAGAGCTGCGTTGCTTAATCTGAATCATTTTGTACTTTCAAGGACGTGATTGAGATTAACTTGAATGTAATGGAAAAACACAAAATGTACACGTTATTAGAATTTTTTTTTTTGTCAGTTCATGTTGGTGTGATGTTTGGCCTGCTACGTAACTGGCGCAGCTACAGTATTCTCATCCTGCCCACTCGGGCTGGGTTTTAAAAAAATCGATATACCGTTTTGAATCGATTTTCCTTTTTATAGCCCGACATTGATTCATAAAACCATATGATACTCCCCCCCCTATAAATAAAGGTGACTTCACGTGTCACCCGAGATTTTGTCAGTAGTGTATCGAAACAAAATAGCGGAAACAGTGGAGTCAGCGTCAACAAGCATGAAGCATGTATTTATTTTTTTGTTTTGATTTGATCATGATTAATGTAATTGCATTGGCTTACATTCTAAATGTAAATGTTAATATTTTTACGAATGGACCTAGTTACAGCAAGAAGTTTGTACTAATTGCAGAATTGTTATTTCTGAGAATGCCTTCCACCGGAAAGGAAAATTGGCACTGCGTTAAATCTTTAGAATTGAAAATCAATCAAAGTGAATCGAAAATCGAATCAAATCCATTTTGGATATTTGAATCGATACCCAGCTCTACTGGCCACACAATGTTAGTTCAAAATGTTAAAACGTGGCACAAATGTGACTTCCTGGTATACTGTGCTTGTTCGCTTTCCTAGAATATACTACTCAATGCGTCATCAAAGTAGTTGGGGGAATAGAAGTGTGGCGCATATCTGTTCAGGATTTCTGTTTGGTATTTCTTTGAAGGAGTTTTTCATTGTTTCACTGATTGAAAATGTAGGATCAGTGAGACAGAACTGCATTGAACACAATGATTTGTATTTTGTTCAAAATGCTATATAAATAAATTTGCCTTTCCTTGCTTTGCTTCGTTTGGTGATTCGTAGAGCATTTGCTTGGTTTTAATTCGGTCTAAGCCTCTATCTGGAAAAGCTCACCCTCTTGTTTGTGATGAGGCAGTAAATAAAGTATGTTAATGGGTGTCATTGAATTTAGTCACTATTAACCTAACTCACTGTAAGGCTTAAAAAAAAATGTTGTGATTGATATCTGGTCGTCTCATGGTTTATCAAACTCGTTTCCGATTTGTGGAACAAAACTTTCTGATGAAACAGATGAATTGGTAACTGATAATCCCGGCAATGATCTTTGCCAAGGGTGTGGAAGCCAGGAGAGCAAAGGTTACCCACGTTGAGTTGACAAGATCCACAGGGGCAGAGTTAAAATGGGAGCGTACGGAGGCGCATTATCTATTGTCAGTCAAAGACTTTTTTTTTTTTTATCCTCAAATTGACACTAACCGATGGTAGCTATCCCGGAACGCAATCTTCAAAGATGTAGAACAGTAACGACATCGGAGAACCACCCATGTGTCACATTCCCTCCTCGGTTATGTATGCTTCTTAAATCTTTAATATTTGACCAGGAATCCGTGCAAAATGCTGCCCTTAGCACACTCTGACCTTTGTCATTTCCGGTGGCCTAATGCAGTTTGCGTTATCTAATCAACGAACATCTGACTGCGGGTGAAGATGCAGCGAGGCTACAGCGCTGGTGAGCCAGCAGAAAATGTAACGAGAGGCCAGGGGACGTACAGATAGGATTTATGATTAATGATTTTTATTTGCGATATGCCACTACCTGCACAGTCATACAGTACCGTGGTGACATGGACAAGCTAAACATGAAGGAAATTCATCTTAATTGCTTTTTTTGTAGCGAAGAAATATGTGACTTGTGCTTTTTTGTTTTTTTTTAAAGGCTGGAAATTATACGTCAGTTGGAAATTAACAGTGGCGCTCGAACAAATGGCCACTCACTTTCCAGTGACGTTTAAACATGCTCTGAATTACTATTTGTGTGGGGCAGTGCATCAGGAATAGTCGTTGTAGACCTTGTGTCATAGGCCAAAGAAAATATATTTAATCGAGAAGTTTGTCCTTTTCACTTTGATTTTTTACGTCCAACCTGTGACTAAACATTAATTTGTGGCAAGCGAAATGTAGAATTGATCGCAAATAAAAATAAATATGCGTCCAGTCCGCATAAGTTAGCATGCACATTTTTTCTCCTTCCAGGCAATGTGCTTTACTACCACCTAGACCAGGGGTGGGCACATTTTTTTATTGGCGGGCCACAATGGGCTCTAAAATTTGACAGAGGGGCGGGACCAGGAGCAGATGGATGGAGTGTTTCGGTAACCTCACCTCATCGGAGAAAAAAAAATACATTTAATTTTAAATGAAAGTGAACAAAATCATTTCAACAATACATATGTCTTTGAAAAGACACACTATTTAGAAAATAAAACATTAACAAGGTTTATTATTTTAATTTTTTTCAAGTTCGGCGGGCCGGATTAAAACATCTAACGGGCCGCATGTGGCCCCCGGGCCGCAGTTTGCCCACGCCTGACCTAAAAGATTGTAGGGATATGAAAATCAATTGAGTCTTGGTTGATTATTTGATTATGGGGGTGGTGTTTTTATTTTTTATTTTGCTCTACTTGATGTTGATCTAATTCTACAGTCAAACCAAATGCACGTGCAGCATTTCTGGCAGTGCCTTTCCATATATAGTCAATGCAATTAGTGTGATCGGGCGCGGTTGCGTGCCGGGCTGCGCGTTTGAAGCGAGCGTTCAAAGGAAAGATTTTGCTCCTTCGCCCATTTTGGTGTGATAAGCCGAAGTGAACATTTGGAGGCGTCGCATCGGCCACAGCCAGTCGGCGTCGAGAAAGCCTTTGTGTCACGCATGCGCAGAACAATCACAAGCAAAGCCAAATAAAAAAAAAAAAACTGCGTGGCGAAATAAAATCAATGTGAGACAATATTGCTATCTGTGGTACCGATGTTTAGATTTTTTGGACTAATAAATCACAAAGAAATTCCATGATTAATTGTGATTAATCACATTTTTCAACTGCTATTTTTTTTTTGTGAAGCCTGTAACATATTTACTAGAATAATATCTTGGAAAGAATGCGAAATCACCAAATATGAAGTCTATTTAATTCAAAAACTTTTCCAATAGCTTTCTTTGATTCTTCAGTTCGATCTATGTATGCAAATTATTTTTGAATTAAATCAAACTGAGTTAACTGAGTTAAAATATTTAACTGCGTTAGGAAATTTTAAATTAATCTCCAGAGTTAACGCTTTAATTTTGATGGCCCTAATTCTAATACATGCATTTAATATTTTTAATGTCTCATTATTGACAATTTTGTGTGGGTTACATGCACGAGCCTCAACGTACTTCTGCACGTTTCCTCCGTCTTTCCGCAGTGACAGTTATGCGCGTGTGAGAGCAGTGGTCATGACGCGGGATGACTCCAGCGGAGGGTGGCTTCCCCTGGGCGGCGGCGGCCTCAGCTGCGTTACCGTCTACAAGGTCACCCAGGCGGACGACAGCGGCAGCACCCACAGCGGCGGCACCCGGGGCAGCACAGGCAACGTCAGCCCCTGTAGCCCCAGTCCGACGCCCAGCCCCAGTCCCAGTCCCAGTCCCAGTCCCACAGCCGTGGAGTTCTGCATAAAGGGGGAGCGGCTCAAAGACAAACTGGTAAGGCAGACTTGATCTAGTAAGCTGGCTCGAGTGCCCTTTGCAGACACCGCAGGGTGTCTGAAAGGTTCCTTTGAGATTTGCGTTCATGTTGACATGATGCCATCATGCAGCTGCTGTGGATTTGTGGGTTCATGGCGTCTCATGTTTGAGAGCATCCGAGAGGGAAGGAGGACTTTTGGGTTCTGGATGGCTTATGATTTAAGAGTTTTCCTTTAACTTCACAAACAAATGGCCCTGGTTTTGCTTTTGGCCTTGTGAGTAATTGTTGGTACTAAGGGATACCACCGCTACAACAGCTGTTCCCGGTATGCCTTCATGAAATACTCAGACGAACGAATGTAACCCTCTACTTTACTTCAGTCATTTTTAACCATAACGATGCGTGTTTTAGACCTAATCATTGACTTTCTGCCCCGTTTAACGGAATAGAGAATGGCTTCGCTGATGTAGTGGATATGTGATAAACCATTGCTGTTTATACAGCGGAAACTCCAAAGTCTTTGGACTTCTACGTAAATCTCCCGGAAGCATGATCAGAGGATCAAATCACATTTTTGTAATGCTGAGTCGTGAAAGCACGAATGGTTTTATTTTATTCATGTTTTGTTTTAATATGCCGGTCATTTTCTCAATACTTGTGTGACAATTTGGGATGTTGAAATTCGGGGCGCTCCGATCAGGGATTTACAGATGAGTGAGCAACATGCACACAGGCTGGTATCTAGTCTGTATCTGTATCTTTATTTGTGATCGGCAATGAAAGCAATCAATCGTAGCGCCACTCGTTAAATTGTTACCCAAAGGAAAACCTTATCAAGTTAAAGGTTTATGATGGATTCAATTCACGTTGCAACGAGTCGCAAATGAATTCCGTTCATCTTTAGAAGATCCACCGCACATGTTATATGACCGACAGATTCTCACGAGTTAGTGATTCACCCTCTTTCATGCTCATTCAAATATAACAACCCGAAAGGGTACGTCTCTTTGGGATGACATCACCACCGTCCCCCGTGCTTCTGTCACTCTCAAAGGCACTCGCCCAGGAAGCGTTGTTCAACTTGCCTCTGTGGCGCAGGTGTCTCAAAATAGGAGCAGACTGCGTGATGCTGTGATGCATGATTACATCATCTGGGAGAAGGGCAGATTACTCAGGAGGAGAGAATGATGGATGAACGATGCGGGAAACCTACTTAGCTCAAAGGATGAAATATATCGTGGAAACATACGCTCAACCTTGTAATTAGTACCAAACAAATAAATTGCCTGAAAATGTGCTCACATGTGGTGCGTCACGTATAGACTGTGACAACGGATCTTTTCAGAAAAACACGTGATAGTCACTTACTAGTGAGCTTTGGAGCGTGAGATAGTGTTGTGACGTTCCCGAGATCGACGTGTGACATGTAACACAACAACATCGGCATCCGAGACAGCGATATGCTACTTATTCTTACTACACTTCATTGACGTCACACTCATTACTCAATGTTTTCTGAGTATAAGAATGTTATTTTTGGCACTAAGCCGCCTTCTCCCACTCCCACTATATGATGTCATCCAATCTAGTTTCAAATTTGGTAAATGACACCCTATCCTTCATGTATCATGCACGGAGATCGTGCACAATTCTCCATCGTGAAGGTATGAGCCTTCACTGGTCTTGCGGTTCGATTCAATTATCATTATGTCGACAATTCCATTTGATATCACAATGTGTCACGATGCGTCACATCAATGACCTGCTTTTGGTAATATCACTTTGGTTTTGTTTTCATCGGTGAATATAAGCCATCAGGTACAGGCTAAAAATAGAACAACAGACAGAAAATTTAACCATGACATTAAGTCATACTAGAAATAAATAGAATAAGCCTAGCCTACTTGAGTAATAGTAGTAATTGTATGAACACGGTCAAGGTTGAAAAAAGACACTGGAGTGCTACAATCTTGTAAATAAAAGCTATAAAGTGCCAAACTGTTTATTAGGAGAAAAAAAACAAACAAAAAAAAAAAAACAGAACCCACCAAACTACACACTCTAGTTTAAGAGTCGGTCATTCAACAACACGGGCCACCAACGTGGTGCTTGTGGGCACCAAATAGTCCCTAAGGATCACGACAAGACTGGCCCGTCGGCTTGATGTTAAAATAGCTCATTGGTGATGGGACATTGTGATTTTCAGGAATGTTGTACGCGTGATCATTTGAAAATGCAAACATTTGCAGAGATCTCCAGAATTAAAATGACGTGTTTGTTGATCACTGTTGTGAGAATATAATATATGAATATGATTGACACGATTAACATCGATAGTAAACTATTAAAAGTAACATCATTAATTGTAATTTCAGAAGTGTGTATGAAACATAGAAGCCATTCACATTAATCAGTATGGAAGAAGTAGCTTTGACTTTTGAATACGATTGCTGACTCTTGTTCACTCATGGCCACATCTTTGTACATTTGCTCATTATTTTAGCCATGCGAAGGAATCTTGTATTGCATCTCCAGTGTCCAACACTGAGCAAGCATCAGTTATTTCACCTTCACGTGCATTGCAGAATTCCATTGCACACATAGACGTCGTTCTTAAAGGGGAAGTCAACCCCCCAAAATTCTTTGGACTTATTTGTTCAATGTGCCTTCACTTGTCTAAACATGTCATTGTAATCAATATTGCGTTTATGGAATATGAGTTAAGCAGCAAAATCCACCAGTTTTAGCCACCTGCACGGGGCGGCCATTTTGTCACTTCTATCCACTGAAAATGACATTACAGTTGAGCAGGGCTCAGGTCACGACCTATCACCAGTTACAGACCAGTCACCTGTCTTCTGAAGTTTTGCCATGATTGGCCATTAGCTGCACCTTGAGCAACTGCGATGTCATTTTCAGTCGATTACGAGTTGCGAAATGACCGCCTGCTGATCTTCACTCATATTCCACAAATGCAATATTAATCGGAATGCGCGTGTTTCGACTAGTGGGGCTGCATAGAACATATTCTTGTTCAGAATTTTTGGGGGTTGACTTCCCCATTAAGCAAAGAACATTTCCAAGATGACTTCATGACCCTGTTTCATGTTAGTACCTTTCATAAAGAACACCGTCGGTAACGTACCAAACAAGACGTGAAAAAGCTGACTTTTCCACAAAGTGTAAAAGGGTCAAGCAAATCTGCCAAGTTTGAATACAATTATAGTCTGTGCATAACATCCTGGTGTTGGCTGGCAATTCCTTGTTTCAGTTGTTTGCGCGTTGATTTTTGTTTTTTTTTTGTGATTCCTATTACTCCACATTGATTTAAAGTCACGTTCTCGCGCATCGTCACTGTCTTTCTTCCCTCCAATCAACGCAATTGCATCTCCATCTTAATCCATGTGACCTTCTTGTCCCAAGAGCTGTGTGCTAGATGTAAGAGTGATGGAGTAGATTCTTCGGGATAATCCAGACTGCGGTAATGGAAGTGTCAAAGTGATGTCAGAAGGCTGTGGCAAACATGGTGACGTAGAAGCTCTGGTGGCCTTTTAATGCGTCGACATTGGCGGGCTCATAGGCCCTGAATCGCCTTTAACTGAGAACATTTTATGTGTGTTCAAGGCCTCCAAGCGCATTACTTATGTGTGTGTGGCGCACAGGAAAGGGCGTGACGGGAATGCTGTCGTACAGGCCGGGGCATACACATGGCTCAGAGACCCCGGCGACTGTTCTGGGAAGTGGTAAAACACCCCGTTCGCCGCCAGCATCTACCCCAGTCACCACAACAAACACGCAGCCATATGTAGGTCTGTCAGAATGCCACCCAGTGCCGGGCTGCCTGGCACGGGCCGCAGCTCTGCCGACTGTTTGAGGGCATCAGCACGTCAACAGCGATGAGTCCAAGAAAAACAACCACCACAGACAAACCCTCAGACGACTAATGTTAGTCATGCAAGACAGCAAGGCATGACATTGTTCCTCTTACCGCAGTATTGTTTGAAACCGTCAGCGAGTTGACTGCCGAGGTTATTGACGTACAGTAATTATCTCCACTAAAGAGGTTGCGCTTTTGTCTTTGTGGGTTTGTTGCTGTTTGTTTGCTGGTGCGCAACTTCCTGGTTACAGTTTTTCAAGTAGAAATCTTTTCCAACTGCCAGATTAAGGTTCTTCACCTTGTCAGTGCGCCCTTTGTAAATACATGTGAATTTAAAAAAAAAAAAAAATACAGAAAATCAATAACTCAAAAACACAAATAATTGCAAGTGGAAAAATGCGAAATGTGGAGGGAAAATTAGCGGACTCTGCCGAGTCAACCACAAAATTTCTGCCTCCAAACTATCATTGATCATTTTAAAACCATATTTGCAACACGCAGAACTATATTTTGTTTATCGCACGGACATTTGTTGCTGACAGATTGTCCGTCGGCAACAAATGTCCGACTTCCATGGAGCAAAAAAAAAAAAAAACCTGAAAAAAATAAAGTCTTACGCAATTAAGCAATTGATGTAATAATTTAGCCTAACCATTTCTAAAAAGATACATTAATGACAGCCCTCGAACAACATCTGGCCCCAAATGTTCACGCTTTGGCTGAGTTCTCTCCTGTTCTCAAAATAATGCTGACATTGCGCTCTAATTTGTTTGTTGTGTCTGAACAAAGATAAGGCAATCTTCGGGGAAAAACAAGGTCTGTAATCGTTCCCATACGTAACCTTAAATAACTTGAGAAGAACACCGGTGGCTAAGTGTGACGTCGCAATACCAGTGATGCTATTGGGTGGGGCGTGGGCGCTATCAGCAGGGGGAGGGGAACATGTCAAATTCCGGCGAAACGTAGTAATCGTAGGCGGAGCCAGATTGAATAAGAAAAGGTGGTGGCAATGTGACTGTGATGCGCAGTGATGCGGCACAGAGTGTACTAGTGATGACTCAGCTGGCTCTCCATATAGCCACCGACCTCTCTCTCTCTCTCTTCCCTCTTCCATCACTCTGCCTCTCTCTCTCTCCAAAAAAAAATACACCTAATTGGTTGACGAGTTCTTACGACACCAGCTCTCGGATTTGTGTCAGATCTCGAGCTGAGCTTACTGCCTCGCTCGTCACAACCTCCCTCGGATTGCTCACAGCTGTGATGCTGGCGCCTTCTTGGCTCATCAAAATTAGCTTTCCTTTTGGGCAAGGACTCTCTCTCTCTCTCGCTCGCTCTCTCTCGATCCGTGCATGGTGCTTGTTTGTTGAGCTATGCCAGCCAAATGCGGTTTATTATCCGCAAGACTCTCGGTGTCACCCAGCCTGTAAATTCTGAGCGCCAATAATGTTGCCTATGTGACCAGCTTGTGACTCGGTGAACACAAAAGTTGGTGGAAGTGTTTTGCGGTATTTGCTTTGTGCCTCGGCTCGAAATCTTGCACTCTTGATTAATCACAGAACACATGAAAGAATCACATTGACGGATCCTGTAACAAGACTTATCTTATTTGCGAGCAAAATGAAGAGTTCAAAGATCTTCTCTATCTTACTTTGTGTCTGCTTTCCGACACATCTCACCTCCGACTATCTCTGTCACCCTCGTGCAACCTTCAAAAGCCCGGTTTGTGGAATGTGACGTTGAGTATTGTCCTTCCTCGCAACACGCGATACTTCCTCCCGTGTCTGTGCGGGCCTTGCCGTGCGGCGCTCATCTTACCTGCGCCGGCTCCGTTCAGTCTCGCTCCTCCACAATCAGCCCCAGAGGCGCAGACACCCCATCCTCCTCTTTTTTATCACCTGATCCCACACCATCCTCCATAGAGTCCATCCCTCCTTTTGGGATGTGGCACAAAACCGGAGTACCCGGAGAAAACCCACACAAACACGGGGAGAACATGCAAACTTTGCACAGGAAGGCCTAGGCTTCTTTGGCTATTCAAATTGTGCGACATTATAGCTTACCATCAAAACATCGTGCGTTTCTCGTCGAGTTTAAAAATTGCCTTCCTCAAAACTAGAATCACTTGAAAACCACATTTGCATATTTACCGTTTAGGCCCTTCTGTGTTTACGTGACATTTGTTACTTGTGTAGCGCTTTTCTACCTTGGGTACCGAAAGCACTTCACACTGTTACCTCATCTATCGACTGATGACGCAGCATCAGGAGCAACTGGGGGTTCGCTCGCTTGCTCAACAACACTTTGTCATTGTCACACTGGCCGGGGATCGCACCCCCAACCTCTGAGACAACCACGCTACCACAGAGCCATGCATTGTTGCAGACAAACTCAGTCACCGGTGACTTCCTCATACTCGATAATACCCGACGTTTGGGAAAGCTTCTGTCGATCAATCAGCTGGCGGTAGTTTTCCTAACTGCACCTTTCAGAAGCATACCAGTGCAAGCCAAAGCAGCAACAAAGGGTGCTTAATAGTGGGATTGTTTATCATGTCATTTTTGGATCGCGTCTAATGGAAACATTAAAATGAAAACATTTTACTTGGTGGTGAGTTGCTGTCACATCTATACTACCTCTTTACCGGATCCAAAGCATACAATGGAAAACTGAATCCTATTGCTTTGCGATTCTTATCCACCACACGAGCGCAGCCTTCACGTCACGGATGGTTTTCATTGTGTCAAGTTCGCCTGCGCTCGTGCAGGCCGCCATGCCACCCCCCCCGCCCCCCCATGCACATTCGCACCCCGTTAAGCCACTCCCGTGCACGTTTGTCAAAACCTCAAAGACTGTAATGGCTGTCTCTCATTTCACATAATCTGCCCGAGAGGAAGGCCAGGAGGCGGCTCAGTAGCCCTGATTAATAATAGGCTTTGGAAATACAGTGTCTCCCCACCGCACACTTTTGACTGTCTGCCTCTAAAAACCTACTCAAAGCCCCTTCTTCCCCCACTGCTGCCTTCCAACTCATCTGTAATTAAACAGAGGCCACCATTTTTAATATGGTTTACAAATTGGCTTAAAAAATTTTTAGGGGGAATTTGAGGGGATTTTTTTTGTCCTATTACAGAAATGCCACTTGTGTGTTGTTTCAGGGTTTTTTATTCTTGTTTTTTGAATGGGAATGATTGGATGAGCCATGTTTTAAATATTAATTTGTTCTTACAGTGACTGTGATGAGAGAGACTACAGAAAGCTTGTTAAAAAAAAAAAAAAAAAAAAAAAAAAAGTCTATATGCAAGTACCGATGAACAGAAAAAGATTAGGACTGCCGTTTTGTCTTCCTGTTGATTTAGTTTGGCGAAAATACCAAACCGAGTGGCTTGCCCAGAACATTTTCTCCCTTGCAGTTTTAAGTTACCACAGGAAACTGTTGCTCAACATCTTTCTGTTACGTTGTCGAGGCTTGTAGGCAAAAAATGGCCTGACTCTCTTTGTCTTTTTTTTTGTTTTTTTTTTCCTAGGTGGTGCTGGAGTGTGTCCTGCACGAGGGCCTCGTGTACAACAAGATCAACCCCATCTTTCATCACTGGAGGATCAATGACAAAAAGTTCGGGCTGACCTTCCAAAGCCCCGCCGACGCTCGCGCATTTGATCGAGGCATACGCAGGGCAATTGAGGACATCAGCCAAGGTGGGCACCTTTTTTGGACTGTTTTGTTCTTGTTGGTGTGTATTCCATTTGCGATGTGATGAGCTGATTAGTGACAATCAGCACAACCCCTTCTGCGTTATCTTGTTCGCACCAGCTGCCCAGTACAAACTATTCCAAAACAGTTTTCATTCAGTCTCCAATCACTGATATGCCAAAGACGACGTGACATTAGTCCTATTTAAGGGTGGGAAATGTTTTCTGTTGTACAGTACACCTGCACAATAAACACTTAAACCCCATGAATGTAAGCTACAGCAGAGAAGGGCGAGTCTCTCTCTATCTCCTCCTTCCTCTGTTCTCCTCCGTGTCCTGGCATCCTCTGTATTCTGCCGCTGTTGTGTAATGCCTCTCTCCTCAGCGCACACGCGCGCACACACAGACAGGTTGCTCTGTATTCCTATCGCATCGCTCCGCTGCCGGTCGCTTGGCTTCGCCAATGTGTGCGGGCGAGGGTTGGCGGAGGGGAGGTCGGGGGTAGGGGGGTGGCCCGTGTTGTGTTGGTAGGCGAGAGAATATGCTGCGCCCCTGTGAATGTGCGTGCGTGCACATGCGTGTGTATCGGTCCTGCAGTCCTCTGTTGCCATGGCAACGCTGGGCACATGGCTCCGGCAGCTCCGAGAGCCGAGTCGTGCTGCACTCGCTGTCTCTCGCTCGCTTGCTTCCTCCCCGGCATTGAAGAAATGCACACACACCTTCTCTGTGTGATTGAGACTTCTGTTGCGTTCTGTCATCTTTTCTGCCCAGCACACACACACACACACACGCACACGCACACCCCCACAGTCACGCACTCACATAATAATAGAAATAAAATATCTCCCTTCATCCCTGTGGAATTGTTTTAAATTGATATTGTGTGCATGACCCTGGCTTGCAACCATTTTTCGACGCGTAAGGTTTTCGTGTCTAAAGAACACTAGCTTTGCTTTTACCAGACACAGTAGGGCTGTGTGTTCACAAGCGGAAGTCAGTGAGATCACATTGTCAGTTATATAAGGTGTATGTGCCAATTATATGAACTAGCTTTCAAGACTGTGACTGTGAAAGCCGCCATTTTCCACGCACCGACGTCAAACGAGGGCTACCGAGTATGAGGTTGCATCAGAGGCGTAACGGAGTTGAGATACTGTCTGCGCGTTCGTTTCGTCAAATTTAACACCTGACACTCCTTCCGTTTTGTTGTTTTGAAAGCACTGTCTTGATTGTTTGAACAAAAAGCAAAGGTCGGTTAAATGCCGGGGCCTTCAGTTATGGCTATGATGCCGCAATTTTGTGGGATTGTTACACAAAACAGGCTTTGACTTGATAAAATAGAGTTAGGATACGCTTATTGCCAGATTTTTGTTGGATCATATTCCTGGTTATGCATGATACTGCAGGGAAGATAGACAACAGTGAGGCTTGGTGAGTCATAAGACTCAAGACTGATATATATTGCGGTCCTGCTCTGTTGGGATTAAATAATACTGGAATTCATGTGTTTCTCATTGAGAACTTTGCAGGGCAAAATATGTAATTCTCAGTGCAGCTTGTCCGCCATGTTTGCGGTGTTTGTTGTGGCAGTACGAGTGTTTTGCTTTGGGGGTTTGCGGATGCCGTACACCCCCTCCCCGCCCCAAAAAAAAAAAAAAAACAAAAAAAAAACTTTTTTTCCCTGCAAATATTCTCGTGACAGCAACATGAATATAGGTCACTTGCAACTAGAAAATAAATTGATTTGTACAGGAAAAGAAAAAGTGGCCTAAGGCAAGTTGATTTGCACTCTGACAAATCAGCCAAAAGAATTTGTTGTACACCAACAATAGAGAATAAATCCATTAAAAATGGTGATGTCAATGTGACACTGTCCGTATATTAGCAAAACAAAAACAACAAAGAACTCTCAGTTTGTGTTAAAAGTTCAATGACTTCTGTGTAGCTTACGTCATCCGCAATGAAAAAGTCGAAACGCGGTCACCCTGATACCTGAACCGCAAGTTGCCAGTCTCCGGCATCTGCAGACGAGGTGTTTTTTTTTGGGGGGGGGGGGGGGGCTGTGGAAATGGCACATGGCGTTTTAACAGAGGTCAGGTTACATTATTCGTGGCATGCATATTTCATGAACTTCCGTGTGCCCCACTGACACAAAGCAGCTTTCATTTCCCCATTTAGGCTGCAGTCGGATGGAAGCGCCAGTCTCGTCTCATTCTGGTTTGACTTGAGGAAAAAGGATGTTTGCTTATGCTTGCGAAATAACTCACTTTAGACTGCGTTATCAAGTAGCGAAATTTATATCAACTGCATATAATCCCAAAATAGTTTTTAACAAGTATGTTTTTTTTAAAGATTCATTTCAATAATCATGTGTGTTTGTGTGTGTGTTTTTTCCCCACCCTATTCTAGGCTGTCGATCGTTTGGCGAAGGGGAGACTCCGGAGGACGGACTACCAGTGAGTGTTGTTCTTAGGAAAATCTCTTCATGATTTGAAATACATGTGAATGTGCATCTTTATTTTTTTTTTTTTTTTTTTTTACCGCTTTGATGACGAGCACTGCTGAGATGCACATGCAGCCTCACTGAAGAATGCAGTTGTTGCATATCACCCATAGCAAAGAGCAAAGTCCCTCTTTGGAAATAATGAAAATTTAACTCGATGTTTCAAAGTATTCTTTTAGGAAATTTCTCACCTGTCATACAAGTGTAAAAATAAGTTAAGTACTGTTAATGTCAACACGTAAACACAATAGAACACTCAGTATTAAAACAGTAATGTAATGTGAAAGGTGACGATGCTTCACACATCTCACTGAAAGAGATTAACCACTCTACCTAATTTTAAAAGGCGGCCTTGCGTATGATGACACGTTCAAGTGAGTCTGCTTAATTCGTCTGTTCTTCTTAACACCCGAGTTGAGTCGTGTTCTTTTTGAATAGGGTGTTGCAAAAAGTCACTGGAAACGCAAAAACGGAGCGCCGCGCTCAGGCCCTGTGCGCTATGATGATGTCTCACACCACGTCATGCGTGATTGCGGTTCAAACGGCAACGTTTTTGGGGACTTTTGGACGAATTTCTACATATGGATGGATGTTATGATTCATAAGTTCTCCGGTTTGATTGCAAGACATCTTATATGGCTTGACGTCCTGCTGTAGCCCTCACGACTCATTAGAGCTCAGCTACATGTTCATCACCGCGGTTCAACACTCTCGACTCCCGCAAACCCTCAACCTCCCACCCCTCAGTATCTTAAAAAAAAAAGGGGGTGAGGGAGGCTGCCGCGTTCCCGTTCCTGTGGCAAAGTTCCTCTTTAAGGGATCAGGCTGAACACACAGGAAATCCAATGGCACTGTTGTTGCTAGGCAGCAAGGTGGGGGTGCAACGGGAAAGGGGGGTGGGTGTTCGCAAGGTTCAGCGCGTGAGCCACCGAGGGTGTCACCATGGTGATTTGGCATCCGAATGTTGCGGTCGCAGACCTGGGCTGCAAGGAAAGAGAAGTGAGCCAGTCTCAAGTTCTACGAGTGGAGTCTTAGCAAATTGCACAACACCAGGCCTCATCAAGTCATGGGACAGTTTGGACTTGCAGTGCGGGGTAGCCATGTGCATCGCATGAGGTATGAATCGAATCGATGGAACTTGTGTGTGAGCCTTGTTCAAACCCCAAAGGTAGCCCACAACGAGATGATCCCATGTATGTGATCAAGACGGTGATGTCAACCCGCTTCCTGTCTGTCCCGTTTTACACAGGAAGAACAAATTGAGTTGCGCAACTCAGCTGTGTGCATCGCCCCACATACAAATGATAAAATTAGGGAAAAAAAGTAATCGGTACGATCGTTGTAATATTTTCGAAATATGAAGTGGGCATTCATATACACACACGAAAGTTTTGATGTCAATTGATCACAGTTTTTGGACATTAAGTGATGTTAATGTTTTTTCTCTAGTTGACGTGAGAAGGTAACGCTAACAATGTCAATAAAATAAAAAATATTACAACTTTTGGCCATGCATATACATGTGCACATATATTTTGGTGTCAATCGATCACTGGGTTTTTTGTACACTGAGTGACGTAATGTTTTTTTTTTCTGTTTTCAAGGCAACACTTTGTCAATAAAATCCAAAATATTGTGACTTTCGTAATATATCAGAGAATGATTTGGTATCAATCGATCATAGTTTTTGTAGATTTAGTGATGCGATGTTTCCTCAATGAGGTAAGGCTTATGACGATAAAAAAAAATATTGCGAATTTCTGTTATAATATTTTCAATATTGAAGAAAATGAAGCCTGACGCCAAACTCAGAACAAAATACTTGTAGACCAGAAAACAAGTCAAACATGAACAGTGGCATGAAACAGCACATGTTAGGTCACAGTGAAAAAACTGGTCACGATGGTGCCATTGGGAGCATGTCATTATTTTGATACCTAATCAGCTCCAGGGATTTGGATGCCTTTGATGTTTGAACTATTAACTAGGGCTGCATGGTATTGGAAAAACAAGCAATTTGACTATTGAATAGAGCAATATTGATATTATTGCGATGTTAGCTTATACCTAAAAAAAAAGACAATTTTATTATGTAATGAGAGAATGCAGCAAAACAAGCGAGCTCAATGTATTCTCAGCTAATTAAATGTAATCACGCCAGATAATGTTCAACTGTTGGACGGCGATGCAC
The DNA here is from genome assembly GCF_059441095.1 of Idiotropiscis lumnitzeri. Lineage (NCBI taxonomy): Eukaryota > Metazoa > Chordata > Actinopteri > Syngnathiformes > Syngnathidae > Idiotropiscis > Idiotropiscis lumnitzeri. Next base: position 7,395,960 of record NC_142391.1, read on the forward strand.
ATTTAAGTTTGTAAGCATACAATCCCATTTGAACCTTATTGCATGTCTGCGAGATGAATATTGCATGGGCCAATATCGCAATATTTTTATACTATTAACGTTTATACACACTGATTAATTGAATGGAGCACAATTAATTTGTGTTACTTTCCGAACATGGCGCGATGAAATCTGTTTTGGACCGGCGATGGACTTGTCCTGGAGGTCTTGCGAGCCGTCACTTGAAACAAATGAAAGGAACAAACTGGGTTATGTAGCAAAAAAAAAAAAAAAAAGTGTTTGGAAGAACAGCCAGTGGAGATTCTTGTCAAAAAACGCAATCTCAAACATGTTTTCATTAGCTACTTTGAACAGTACGTGCAGGATAACATGGAGCATCTTAGGTCATAAAAGGGACTTTTATCATTAATGAAGCAGTTTACCGTTTAACTCATCGTGTGCCAACGAGATGATTCAGCCTGACCTCAGGCCTTTCTGTTCCGAAGCCATGTGACGAAGGAACTACACGGGATGTTCCCTGCTGCTCGTGCGAGGCCAGGTTGCTTCACTTAACCCCCCCTCGCCCCCTCTATCCTCCCCAAACCAGTCCTCCCTTCCTCTCCTCCCTCACCCCCGGGCCACATCTCTGGGGTCAGATCAGCTCCAGATTGGCCCCCACGCATGCCTTTGAATGGCGGGGCTTAGGCGAGCGCTTCAAAAAGGAAGCCAGAGTCTGTTTCTCATTTTGATCCCCCTCCCTCCATCCTTTGCTCCTTTCTGTCTTCCTCTCACATACACATACAGCTGTCATCTGGCTTTTTAAGTTCTCTGCTGCATTTCTCCAGCTGGAGCTGGTTTATGACATTCTCTCTGCAGACTCTCTGGCCTCTCTCGCTCTCTTTCTGCGTTTTACGTGCGCACGTACACACACACACACAAACACACACATGAATCCAAACTTGAATCCAATGCAAAGTCATTTTTTCCTGCTCTTTTATTCCCCTTCACTCCTTCCACTGTCTTCTCTTTCTCACGTGAGCACTTGGTATGTTTGGAGGCATCCCATGCACACACACGTACTTTGTACATACACTTTGTGCAGCTCAACGGGGAGACTGGGGGGTGAAACTTGAAGGGGGGGCGGGAAGAGAATGAGAAGTGGGGGGAGAAGTCAAAGGAAGCATCTCTTAGCAACCACAGGACAGTAATTACTGTTGCAGCAGCTGGGAGCAAACCAGATTTCCGCTGTGCGTTAAAGCACTGGCGTGGGCTCCTTTACACACGGCACTGACTAACCAGAGCCAGGAGCCTCCCCCACACGCCACTGAGAGGGAGAGAGAGTTCTGTGGCGTTTACGTTGGGGTTAAACTTTGAAGGTGCACGTGTCTTTTAAGAGCGGAGCAACTTTGAAAACAGTTTTGTGAGTTTGGTGATACCAAAGGTCCTAAAGTGACACTTAGGGGGGGAAAAAAGGCCTCAAACTTTATACAAGTATTATCGACAGAGCTTGTGTAAGTATTTCACTAGAGCTCAGTTCAGCAAGCTTCATAGAATTAACTCTGCTTTCGTAGTGCCAATGTCAACAAGGTGTCTAATAAGCGAAGAAGAAATTCCAAGCTAACTGCTAACATTAGCAGCTAATGCTAGCTCTCAGGAGTGGGACGGTACTGGTAGTAACCCACAGTGCTCTGCACAACTCACTTAAAAAAAAATGGTTCGTGTGTGTCTTCTGCATCAGAAGAACTCCTAATCGCTACCAAATCTGCATTTTGCACAGAATAAATACTCTTTGAAATGGTCAATTTCATTCCTTTGACTTTTTGCACAATACAAAAAGTATGATTAACATTAAAACGTACCACAATGTAAACGAAAACATTTGGATTACGTGTGGAACGAGTGGTCATGCCTCCACCTCAGTCCACCGCTTTTGTACCAAGCATATCGTTTACATTTAATTGCTACGCATTTGGGCGGCTTAAATAAAACAAAACATGGCTTTTATGTGGTCGCTCGCTTCCCCCAAATTATTGGTGTGATTGATACCTCAGTTATGTATTTATTAGCGTCTTCCAATAACTAAGCACCAATCTCACTTTTGAAATGAGATACAAGCTCTTTGATGCTTTTTGTGCGAAACTATGAAGATGACTGGCCAGGCTGCAGACTTCCTTGCTGTCCCTAATCAAGTGGCAATCCCGTACGGACATTAACGCCTTGTCACTATAAAATGTTGGAGGACAAAAAAAAAAGTTAAATGTTCTGCTGATATAGTTTGCCTTGCTTGAAGGGGATTAAAAATTGGATTGGATTTTAAAAAAAACTAAAGAAAATCATTATTATGCACGAACCAGAGAAGTAAAGTTGAGATTTTAAAGTTTTTGTTTGACACATCAAAATAACGTATCACAAAAGTGCAGAAAGTTCCTTGATCAGTTGAATAATGCGAGTCTTGAATGATTACATGTCCGTCACCCAGGCGTGGGCAAACTACGGCCCGGGGGCCTCATGCGGGCCGTTAAACGTTTTAATCCGGCCCGCCGAACTTGAAAAAAATTAAATGAATAAACCTCGTTAATGTTTTATTTTCTAAATACGGTGGTTTTTCAAAGACATATATTGTTGTAATGCTTTTGTTCACTTTCATTTAAAATTAATTTTTTTTTTCTCCGATGAGGCGAGGCTACCAAAACACTCCATCCACCTGCTCCCCTCTGTCAAATTTTCGAACCCATTGTGGCCCGCCAATCAAAAGGTTTGCCCACCCCTGCCCTGAACACATCCGTTCTTGAAGGCGCCGCAGCCGCTGGCTCGACGCATGAAGTCCAACAACTTTTTAACGCTTAAATAGCATTCATAAGCAGTTTGACCCCGGAGCGGATCATTAGTTCCTTAAGAAGAAAACATTTTTCAAGTCCGAACATAATAGAGATTGGCCAGCATCCAGGCACAGAAAGTCTTGTACCTTTTATTAGTTTTCCTCCTGCAATTTATTTTTGAAGACAAAGCAACACTTCACATGAATCGACCGTTCGCCGCTTGATAACTTGAATCCAACTTTGACACGACTTTGCATCCGTGATGGTTTGTTGCGTGGATGAGCTTGGGGGGGCGGCGGCGCTCGGATGCTCGTGCTGACATAATGTTGGCTCCTGATGTAATATCCACCCCGTATCTCTCCTCTCTCTCTGTTTCTCCCTCACCTCTGCATTCATGAATCATGAAATAGCCGTCACATTAGTTGCCATGAGTACTGAAATCTTGGCATGATTTCTTATCGGAGTCTGTTTAAAATCTAGTGTGCACGGGCTTGAAATGTATATTCCCCGCACAGCTCACATGTTCCAATGCGATGCAGTCTGCGGCATTCACAAGATTCTATTTATAGAAAGTTCAGCCTGATTGTTGTCAATGGTGAGCGCCATTTCATTTGGAGACGTCGTGAAACGAGGCAGTAAGAATATGCTTTAGATCATTTGAAACGATTTTTTTTAGGCTTTTATTTGGTGTTTTTTCTCCAGTTTTGTGTGAACGCTAGAAAAGAGCTGTTGGGAACTTTGAGTTCTCACACAGAAGGGCCTTAAGTCATTGCTGCATCACCCTTTGACTAGCATAGTTGCAGTGCACCCTCTAGTGGTTACACTTGGTAAGCAACCACAAGTCAAAACAAAATTGGGGGGTAAAAAAGGTTCTTTAGTTTTTTTTTTTTTGTGCTAACTAAAATGGTGGATTGACATCTTGACATGTTTTTTTTTTGTTTGTGCAGACGTGTGAGGAGCCTCCTTCCATCTGTACGCCCATGAAAGAGCCTTTCTCCCCCCTGAACAACGTGGTGTCCACCGAGCCCTTCAGGGGCTGCTACGTACGCGCTCAGCCCTTTGACGAGTTCACCTCCAGTAACCGACGTTACCTGCCGCCACAGGTCTGACCTTCACGCCACACCAACAATTTTGAGGTTTTCTGGGTTTGGTCACGTGACATTCATAAGCTGAGCCGTGATTGGTTGTTACCTGAGCCATGAGCAACTGAGAGGTATTGTAATCACAGCGCCGCTCCCGTGTTCACGATCTTTCGGTTTAAGGTGGTAATCTCGGCTGTTTTTGAGTCTTTTCTGGGTTTTGGAAATGTGTTTGATATTAGTCTTTCAGCCTTTGTGGTGACGTGACACAAGTAACATCAAATAGATGAGTTCTAACGTCATCGGAAAAAGGAAACTTGGCAAAGAATCATGAAAGCGGCATGGTGAAAATGTGACTGAGCATGATCGGGAAAAATTGCATTGTGTGGGGGAAAAAATGACAAAAAAATGCCGCTATAGTCTTGTAAATTGTGACCCTGCAAAATTCACAATCTTTGTAAAATCTCCGTGTGAAACAAGGCTGTGACTAAAAAGTATGTAACTTGTCTTTAAATATGAGCGTGGGTGGGAGATGCTTTTCCAGGGGTCTTCTTAAAGTCTTCTGATCAACATCAAACGGGTATCTTTTGGCATTCAATGCAACATGATTTTCACCGTATTATTTTGAAGTGGAAAATAGAATTCTTTTGGTTCTTAAAATTTGGAGCTCAATTAAAATTTGTGCACTTTTATTGATACTGTATAATTATTTGTATGTTATCTCAACTGGTTTCTCCGTCGTTTTGGTCCCCAAGGTGTCATTCAAATCGACTCGCCATGTCAGCTTTCACATGGACGAGGAGGAGATCGTCCGCATCAACCCGCGCAAGGACGTGCTCATCCGCGGCTACGAGGACTACCGCCACCCGGTCATGTGGAAGCAGGAGGCGGAGCGCGAGGACCTGGACTTTCCGGCCACCTTCTACAAACTGGACAGTAAGAAGTGCGAGTACCTCTTCCCCGACGGCCCCGGCGGGGACCCCCACTCGGGCCCCGGCCTGGGCATGGGCACGGGCATGGGCCTCGGCCTGGGCAAGGACACGGCCATCAAGACTCAGCCCTCGCCGTTGCTCAAGTCCAAGAAGGGGCGGCGGCGACGGGAGGACGGCGAGCGCTCGCGCTGCATTTACTGCCGCGAGATGTTCAACCACGAGGACAACTGGCGGGGGCAGTGCCAAGATGCCCCCGACCCCATCAAGCAGTGCATCTACAAAGTCAGCTGCATGCTGTGCGCCGAGAGCATGCTCTACCATTGCATGTCCGACTCGGAGGGCGACTTCTCGGACCCGTGCTCGTGCGACACGTCCGACGAGCAGTTCTGCCTGCGCTGGCTCGCCCTGGTGGCGCTGTCCTTCATCGCGCCCTGCATGTGCTGCTACCTGCCGCTGCGCGCCTGCCACCACTGCGGCGAGGCGTGCCGCTGCTGCGGGGGCAAGCACAAGGCGGCCGGGTGACCCCACGCCGCCCCTCTGGGAACCCCTCAAAGCTAGCTAACACAGGAAGCGGATCTAAGCTCCTTTTTTCCACCCCCCGCCCACTCTTTGGGACAGGGCGGTGTTGTTGATCGTCAGCTCTGAGGGCTTTTGGAGATTTCAGTTTGCGTTTGTCGCCGACGAGCTGCAGCGGAGGACAAACTTAAGCTTTGCGTCAAGCTAAGTCCTGATGAGATGATGAGGATATTGAGATTAACAGACTTGGGGATGTTACTAAACGCACCACAAACACACACACACACACAAACACACGCCCACACACGTTAACATACACTTGGCCGAACTCTTCTACAAGAAACGTCTAACTTTATGAAGGAAACTTGTCTTTTTGTACAGAGACAACAACAACACACAACTATTCAGAAAAATAACTTGCTGTTTGAGTATGCTAAAAGGGATACATATGTTCTTATGCTTATTTTGTGTGACGTTGCAGTCGGGTAACAGTGGCCTTTCCTTCCCTTCATCACCGTGTAATTAGTAGACAGGAAAAAAAAAATGTGCACTAGACATGACATCGCCCCCGTGCCCCATTTTCGCCATTTTGCCAACATCAGTGTGGTGTAATCCTTGGCCAATTTCTTCCCTTAGGCAACGGCCTAACGTCGACCATTTTGATTGCATTCCAAAAGAAAGGGACTCATTCCATTTGTCAGAAGGGAAATTGGTAACTTTTTACCATGCTGACTTTCCCTCAAAGCTCGCCAAAAATGTGAAAAATGACATCTTGACAATTTGTTTGTTTTTTCCTGTTCACCTTCTGATTCAAAGCGGAAATTTTGCTCAACCAGCAAGTTTTGTTTCGGTGAGTGAATGGTGACAGTGCTCCTATTTTATTTTATTTTATTTTATTTTTTTTCAAGAAAACAACCAGGCACTTAAAACGAGGCTTCTTCTTTGACTGAGTCACCCTTCTCCGATTAAGGAATTAGTCTGAAGAAAAGCACTGCTCTTCGAGCTTTTGGTTGCACCCCCCCCCCCCCCCCCCCAACCTCCAAAATGTCCCGTGTTTCTCCCACACTTTCTATTTTATTTTATTTTTCTCCTTCGTGCCCCTCCTCATGTCGCCGATCCACTCCTTCATGTGTCTTCGTTTTAATAAACCCTGGATGAATGAGTGCATTGTTTCAGGAATGTTGAGTATCTCAGCAATTAAGTACATACAGATGGTGCGTGTGAGTGTGTGCGCGCGCGGATACGTAGGCCTTCACATGCACTGGTTACGTCCTGACTGACGACTCTTTTCGACAAACACAACATATTTGTTCTTTTGGAGATTCCAATCAGAATAATCCGCATAAAAAGTGTGAGACGTTTCAAAGATAAAGGCGCCTGTGCCACAGTACTTTAGCGTTTGTTTTCTTAACCCCAGCAAAAGAATCCTCGTAACAGGAAGTACGATTTTTGCGTGGATTAAATTATCGAACTCATCCAGTGTGATTGAAAATGAAAAATAAATAGCTGAAGATATGTGTCATATTATTGGGAACCATTGGTTGACCATTGGTTGCGGCAGCACAACCTGAATTATATACACGTAGTCTTTCCAAAAAAATTCACACTAACCTATGCTAGCGCAGGAGTAAAAACACTTCAAGACCATGAATATAAAACAAATGTTTGTTTTTTTTTATTATGCAATATAAACGGCGGTATCTTCTTGTAATACGTGACCACGTGTTCTTCAGCTGCCCATCAAACTAGTTGATTGCACGTTGCTGGCACCTTCAAAGATCTGCGCGTCAACGCTGCCGTAAACTGAGGACCTTCGGAAATTGAGTTTTGCGCCGCATTTGGGACAGCAGGGAAATCTGAAATATATGCGCTCCAAAAATGATGACTGACCAGTGACACCACCACGATAAGCTAATATTTGCTTTGTTTGGCAACTTTTTTTTTTTTGTTAAAGTGTTTGCGGAAAATTATAAATAACCTTACGATACATACACTCGCCAATTTATTCTTTAAACTACCGACAACGTAAACCCTGAATTTCGCCTTTTCAATTTTAAAGCATTTATTTGAGGCAAATGAAAAAGGGTCAACACAATGTCCCAAAAAAGGTTCAGTGTTTCTTACTATTTTTTTTCCTCATCTCTTAATTTTTTCCGGATTTGTTGATTTTTTTTAATTGTCGTTTCACAGGTATTTCTGGTATTTTTTTAATCAAGCAAGCAAATTTCAGAGCCGTAACAGGCCGGAACAAAACGGCTTTTATGTTGAAAATCCACACGCACTAGACGATTGACAGCATAACACGCTAATGAGTTGTAAAACTTGGCTTTTGTTAGGTTCCGCGTAGAAAAGATTTTATGTTCGGGCTCTTGACGTGCCAATTTTGCTGCATCTCGGTGTGAAAGAGGCTTTGGATTCCCAATGTAAAGTCCCCAGAACTCAGTGTCATTGAGTCCTACAATGTTGTCTCCTTTAGGCAGCCCAAGTTTTTTGCCGCCGTTGCTTTTAGCGTGAGTTAAATCCACAGTCGATTCCTCAAAGATTTCTTACCAGTCCATCCACTTTAAAAAAGAAATGTGGTGCACAAAAAACACTACGTTTAGCACAAATCATAACAATTTGAGAGTCTTTTTATTTTCAGACCTTGTTACTTTTAATCTTTCTATGCAAACCTCTGACATGGGACACACTCTTAAGACTGACAGGACACTTTTGTTTCTTATAAGACCTTCGTAGGTAGTAAGTAGTGATAGTTGATGAGCCTCTACCCACTTTGGTACCAAACACCTGTAAATACGTAACACTGTATTTAAATACTGATCATAATAATAATAATAATAGCTCTGGCTTGTTTTGTCCTTGAGGTTGTCTTCTTTTTAAAGATAGAGCTGTATTTATCGGGGCTGTCAGCATTATCTACGGTAGCTTCTATTGACAGCATACTTGTGTACATAGGTCCACCTTTTGTAGTATTATTTCACATTGAAAAGTAGAGGGCATTTGCAACGGGTCAGGGGTAAACAAAACATAAAATGACTATTGAGCTTCTAATTAAAGTTACTCGCTAGTTTTTTGTATGGTAGACAGGAAGTTGGCGCTAACACGGTACAGGAGTAGCACTCCACTCGCTTTGGAAATTTTATATATGAATATAAATATATCTATATATATATATATATATATATATATATATATATATATATATATATATATATATATATATATATATATATATATAAATACACAAATTTAAGGCTGCTAGATACAATCACTAATTTTATTGTGCTGACAGAGAAAATTAGCTATGAACGACTGTTAAACCCTAATTCTCCAACAGCATAAAGCATTTGTTTAATTTAATTTTATTTTATTTTGGGTGACGTGTACGTGCGTTTTGTGTGAGTGTGTGTTTGGGTCTGGTTCCTGTCGTCAAGCTGAACCAAGGTTGGATGAAGCTGATTAAAAACTTGCTGGCTGACAAAATGTAGGATGTGCATTTTTTTGCCCTTAAACAAAGAAAATGAAAAAAGGAAAACAATTTTGTCATTCTGCATTAACCAGCACAGTGCTACTTCCTGTCATGTACTGTATTATATATGCAACGTATGTCTGCCCGCTTATACACACACACACACACACATATATATATATATATATATATGTGTATATATATATATATGTGTATATATATATATATATATATATATATATATATATATATATATATATATATATATATATATATTAAAAACTTCAGTTTTAACCACTTTTGCTGCTAGTCCTTTATCCTGTTTAAATCTCGGAAAAAAACTAATGTTGCATAACGTTGGGAATGCATACAAATGTACATAATTACTACACACACACACGTGTATGTATATATATATATATATATATATATATATATATATATATATATATATATATATACTTTCAGTGCATTGTTTTAAAAAGATTAACAGAAAACCGTTTACTTTTCACAGCAGTTTTTTGGAGTGTTTTTGTTCGGGTTCTCCAACAAGGCTTTGGTGCACTGATTCTACTCGATGTATGCTTTTTTGACATCTTACAGCGCTTGATGTAACATTTATGTGATTAGTTCTGAAATAGTGGAAGACATTTTTGTGTTTTTTTGGGGAAAAACTTGCAGTATAAATGGTACTATTAACTATTCTGTAAACACTGCCTGTTCATTTTCCCCCCTTCCTTCCTTGTGCATATTTTTTTGGGTAATTTAATTTTCTTAGTGCCATCCTGACGACCTCAAAAACAACGACGACGACAAAAGAAGTGCCTCATGTCCATCGTAGTCTCCATCAGTTTAACATCTGTTTCTTCTGGTTCTATCGGTTTGTATTATTTTGTTGATTTGAGAATACCAAGTATATGATGTAAAATTGATAGTCCCAATAACTCCCACGGCATAGTTGTATTTTCTTTCTACAGATGTAGCTTGTTACTTTTCATAAATGTATAATGTAAATATGCATACATATGTTTGTAACTGTTTTTATGTTGCATCATACACTTGTAATTTGACATATCAAATAACATTATCATAATAAAATTGTGAGTTTGAACTCTTGTCTGTGCATATTTCTTTTATCGGAATTCAGTAAAGAAACATTATCCGATACTTCATTTAAATTTTATTAGAGTATCTTATGTGCCTTAAAATTCCTAACTAGCAACACCAACATGTTGTATACAAACAAGCATATCAGTCATGTTTAGCAATAATCAAGATTTTCCCACATAGACAGCTTTACACTCAGTTTAAAATAAATACTATTTCCTTTGTATAAATACTATTATATATTTTTAACATTTCACTCTTTTTATAGTTAGCACTAAATTGAAAAATACAACAAAACGATTTAAACTATGGCATTTGATTTTAAAATGAACTTTTATACTAATATTTTTATATATAATTTGGTTTTCTTATTTAATATCAATGCATTTATTTCACAAGTACATATCGGTAGCGGATATAATGAAATCATAATTTACAGTTTGTGTCCCTGAGTTAAACCACCTCCTGGCGATATGAAATATTGACCAATAAATCCAAATTGGTTAAAAATATCGATGAGTTGGTGTCGTGGCCAGTGAAGGCGGAACCAATTCTCTGACCAGAAAAGCTTGTTTCCCATCGGTCCTTGAACACAACCGGAACAGCACGCGAATACGACGTCTATGTCGTTTGGAACGCATATGGAATATGAATAAATATACACTCCCCCCTCATAAACACACTCCCATACTTAAACGTTGTCATGTTATGGTGTTTAAACCATAGAATAAGCGATGGAGTGTGACATTTTGGACTGCTTGGAGCAACTCGGGTGAGTTGCTAACCGACTAGTTAGCGTGCTAGCGCCGAGTTTTACATTGTCAGTCTCCCGCCATTTTAACTCGGACTGTAACTCTAAAATGTCTTTTCAAAACGTTTCTCAGCTATGATGGTCCCCTGACGGAGGAGGCGGCGTTACTCCAAGCCGCGCAGCGTGGCCTGTCGTCGGTCGAGTATGTGGATTTGTGCCGGTGGTTGGTGTCCCGTTTGAAGCCGCTATGTCAGCTGGAGGAGAGCATCACGACCGGTCCAGGTGAACCGAAAATGACTCCAGTCAACTATATTTATAAAGCTCTTGGAGAAAAATAAAACAAATGAAACAAATAACTGTATGTATATATAATTCTAACAATTCTAAAATCGTGTAAATAAGATGCAACTTTTCAATACAGATCAAACAGGTGACGTTGAAACTCAAGTGCTGTGCTTCCCCGGTGTCTTAAGACCAAACCAGGCGCCTTAAGCTTCATCACTGTAAAATTGGTTTCCATGGGGACGGGCTCCCATACGAGCTTGACCATAATTGCACAATGTTGCTAAGCGACCAAACCGGGAGGTAGCCTGGTGCCTTTTTCAGGTAGTTTAGGACCTAGAGTGGGCTGCAGCTCTGCAAAACTTCTGGTTTTCCGGTTGTTTCAGAGCAATGTGTATGCTTTCATGGCTGCTGGAAAAGAAATCCTGAGCGGACTGGCAGCTTTCTCAAAGCAATTGTGGCCTCATTCGTGATGGCCAAGGAGAACTGTGAGGCACCACTACCCCTGGCCGTATCCCCTAAAAGAAATTGTGACTCAATTTTGAGTGCCTCTCTAGGACAGATAATTGATGAATCAATTGACTTAAGTGCATTTTACTTCTCACCACTGTATTTCAAAGTTTCTATTAAGGCTGTGTGTCCCCACAGAGGACTTGGACAGCCTGGAGGTGGACATAAGGGGTTTGCTGAAGGAGCTTTGCTGCCCGTATGAAGTGTCAGTGATACTGAAGAGAAACACGAAAGACTATCTGAAGTTTGTCTGTAAGTCGCCTCTCATACTCAAAGTGCAGCAGGAAGCTTTAAAGTCTGATGAACCCGAAGGGGCCATGAAAAGGATTTCTGCCACACTGGTGTTTTGTATTTTCTTTGTTTTTTTCCTGTGTGGATTTTGTTATGTGGCACAGAGAGCAAACGTGTGTTTACAATTGACCAGGATTTTTTTTAAAGAGAATTAGGTGGTACAATATGCTCAGTACAATGTGGCTATGGCAGAGGCGGACAATGAATGGCTGGCTGACCACATATGCCCTACTTTGTTCTTTAATCCGACCCACCGAGAATCAAGTGTCAAGTATCCTGTCATACTTATTTCTGTACTTCATCTTTTTTCACCTAACATCGGTTAAAGGTGTAGTTTGTAATTTTCAAGATGCTAACAAGATTTGAATCTAGTCTCACGTCACCGCTACTCTTGCCGTGTGTTTTAAAATAATGAAAATAAAATTAGAGGCACACGATAGCGCCAGAGTGGGATGCGTTTTCAAACAATCATTTAAATAAAATGTAACTTTTTTTTTTTTTTTTTTGCTCCACTGCGTTTTAGATTTCACACTCAACCGAACCGATTACCAACCATGTGTTCTGTGTTTCTCGTGTAGTGTTTTTAAGTTCCGAGCTTCAGGCGGCGCAGATTGCCGCCAGCAGACAAGGCGGCGTTCTTAGACAAAACGCAAGCAATGCGTCTCTCGAGCTGCGGGAAATCTGCCAGACCTTGAACGTTTCGCAATGTAAGGGACAGGATGCCGCAAATGTCTTCTCTCTGATCCAAACCAAGGTGAGGTTCACTGGTGTCCTCTGTGCTATTTGAAGTGCTGAAAAAAATAATCATTTAACTGTGGTGGAATATGTCCCTACAGGTGGATACACTTTCTGGAAAGTGCTCAAACGGCATAGTGGGAAAGCCCGCGCTGAAGAAAGCTCTGAGCAGTCAACAATGGGTACGTAATGATGATGATGATGATGATGATTGTATATCATAAAGATCGTAAAGATCAAGTATTCCTAAAATGGATGGTCAGTTGTTCAGCATGCACTCCAAGACGGTATTAGATGGCTACACTTACATTGAATGAACAACAAAATAAGGTTCATTTAATTGTATCGACGATGGAGTCTTGCGTCTTCCACAAATAAGCATTTTTATGGTGCACTGCTGGATGAAAACATTTCACGTCAGTTTACATTGTTATGTAAATGCTATGCAGTGTACATTCCTTGAAAATTAGTTTGACAGATATTTTGCGTGTTATTTTCTTGGTGCCTGTACGTTTGTGTTCAAATTATTTGGGGTTTGTTTAAAGACCATGAAACATGCCTAGCTAGTATTTAAATAGGGTGTTGCAAATTTCACTTCGATATAAATTATCACTGATGTACTGTGTGAGTGACGGTTTCCAATTGCGTGTCCTCCCACAGGAGAAGCTCCACAGCATGAACGCGGTCATGTCATCAGAGTACGAGTGTCGGCGCAGGATGCTCATCAAGCGGCTGGATGTCACCATTCAGTCGTTCGGCTGGTCCGACCGGGCTAAGGCACGTTTCATCTGTTAGCGACAGTACCACCCCCCAAAGTGGAGCGCCATGAAATTGTTAGATTGTAAAGTTTGACCAACGTGATCTGGGAAAATGGACCTCGAGCAGTCCCGTTCAAAATAGATGTGCAAAATTTCTAATTTTATTCATTATCACCTTGAGTTGAGTTTGTCCATTTCAAATTATTCTAGTCATCTTTGCGGGTTTTTTTTCTTTTTCTTTTCTTTTATTTTTTTATTTTTACGGTACCAACAATTTTGTCCACGTGCGTAAATGATAAACTCCACAGGTTTTGCTTTTGTTTATTTTTAATTTTTGGGAAATTTGATTATTTGGTGGCGTCACCGCAGGTTATCAGTGATGGCAAAGAGGAAAAGTGTGATGAAAACCATAGAGCAGAAACCGGATCGTTTTGCAACATAGCGGTAGTGTAGCTACCAAAGACGTGTGCGGGTACAAGAAATACTCGTCATTTTATTTTGCTACAGTGAACCTTTGCATATTCGCGGAAGCATGATTGCTGTTTCGCAGAATTATTTTATTTAGTTTTTTTTTTCTGTTCTGAAAATCTCTTTTTTTTTTTTTTTTGCTGTTTTTGTTTTCAAGCAAAATCCGTCTTTAACATAAAACTATTGCACTGGTGCCATCTTGAGTCGGATCACAGCCATGTTGATTTAAAAAAAAGAAAAGGGTCTTTGCCGCCCTCTGGTGGTAATTACAAACATTTGTGCTGAGTTTTTTTATTCATGGCTCAGCGAGCTCCTTATTATATTTAGATTTTTTTTTGTTTTCTATATTTCATTTATTTAGAATTTTCATTCTGTATTTTTTTATAAAATATTTTTAATATTTTGTTTTTATATAAAGCAGGGAGCAGACTTTAATGCAACGTTCTAATAGTGTACCTCCACAGCAACTTTAAAAACAAAAAAAAAAATTCAAGTACACTTCATAGCGTCCACTAATTAATTTATTTTATTTAATAATTTACCTTTATTATTCCTCATTGTTTGTTGTCGTTTAAAAAAATGATAAACTTTTTATCACGCGCATTAATTTTGTCTTTGAATGCTATATTTTCCATATCTGTCAAATTGCATGTCTTATTTTGCTTTGTTTTCTGTTTGTATCCAGGCCAAGGTGGACAGCATGGCTCAGGCATACCAGCCCAAGAGACACGCGCTGAGGGCCGAGACCACCGTTGACGCCGCCGCCCTGCTGGCCGCCAGAGAAGACATCTGCAACGTGGTCAAGACCAGCAGCGGCGTCAGCAGGGAGCACACCGCCTGCGCCGTCAACAAGGTATGCGAACGTCGCTGCCGTTACCGCCACTTTTTCTTCCGTTGGTCAAACACCTGTTTTGAATTTTACCGTTCAGATCCTTTGTCAAAAATGGGCAGTGGGGAAAAAAATAATATAGAAACATTCAATAGTTGCGCATGCGTATTCAACTGTACGGAGATAAAAGTGCATCGTTATTACCTGTTACTTTTGTATTTATTATACAGTAAGTATTAAGTGTAATTGTTTTTTTTAAGGGACGAATCAGTCAAATAAAAAAATTAATCTTTACAATATGTCCTATGCTAGTCTAAGAACAGTATTCAGAAGAAAATTGTTAGAGGATTGTAAATTAAGACGAAAAATCGACCAGTTTTTTTTTCTCATTCGGTGGCCATTTTGCCACTTGCTGTCGACTAAAAATGACATCACACTGCCTCTGGGCTCACGTAACGATCACGGCTCAACGGACGTGACCAGAAAAGAGATGAGCCGTGATTTTCCGGTATCTGAATTATTTGACTTCTCCTTTAAATAGATTGTTCAATCAAGCACATGTATTTTTTATTTTATTTTTTTGGTACTTTCTCTTTTATTTCATTATTTTTTATTTTATAGTGCACAGTCAACATGTTACATCTGAAAACTACACTATTTAGTTTTTTGTTTTTAAGTTGTAATTTTTATTTTCAAAAGATTGTGCACACTCGGCGAGATTCAATTTATCTTCCACTGTTTTTTTATTCGTCTACATTTTTGTTGTAGTTCATAAAATAATTTAATAATGAAAAGGCCGCATCACAAGTCAACAAAGTGCACTTGATCAATTTTGTTTTTTCAGGGTAGTGCATTTATTGCATTTGTAATTTATAATGTTCGCAATCAATGAGGCTACATGCAAGACCACCATATATATATATGTATATATATTTTTTTATTTTATTGCATTATTTATCTTTTAATCACACACAAATGAGATCTTATTTAAAATGTTGGTATAATTTTGGCTTGCTTTTAAGTCACTACTTCTGTTTATTAAAACAGCCTGTTCAAAATGTACAAATAATAACACACAAAAAAAACATGTATTTTTTTTAAATGGAAAAAAAAACAAATCCATTATCAAAGTCTACATGGCAACAACGCATTTGCCACTTGCACGTGTTCATCAGATCCAAATGGGAAGAGTTCCCGACCGTGGTGGACGCCCCTCAGAGATAGAAGCCCCGCTCCCTGAGATGCCCCCTTGGCAGAAAAGGCAAGATGGAGGTGGCAACTGGGGAGGAGGAAGAGGTGGGCGAGGAGGATGGCGAGGAGGAGGACGTGGAAGTGGGGGAGGTGGATGGCGGGGAGGAGGAGGTGGTGGTGGTTGGCGTGGTGGGAAACACAACCACAGGGAACACGGTGGAAAGCGAGGACGGTACCAGTATTGATTTGATGTATTGTTATTCTTTTTACTGGCTCGACAAAACAACAGGAAAGGCTCAACCTGTCGTGGATTATGCAGTTCAACAGAAACTTTTCTACGTCTACATCAGCAACCTCTCAATGTATTGAATACATATCCTATTCCTTTTCTAAACTTGTACTCATGGGATAATATGATTATTCCACCACCGCCATTACCCCTCAAATAGTGGCCACGTCGTGATGCCGACGCACCATGCTTTAGCCACGTGGTGCGCCATCCAATTTTGGTCCCCTGCACACGAGCAACGTGGCGGAACTGGACAATGGTGAAGAATTTAGTTTGTGACCTGCATGCACACCAAGCAAGTGACCCGGACACAATCAGATTTGGATCAGCTCCCAACAGAAAAACCGACCCCTGCTGTTGTCACTGGGAAATATTTTATGGCGCATCATGTTTTATTGAATTACAAACTGTGTCGCGTGATTAGGAAAAAGTCGATTACCCTCGCATCTGTTGGTATGTCATAATACTAAAAAAGGAAATGGGTGTGAAATAATGTTGTGAATGTGGATATTTGTTGGAAATGATTGTTGTCGGCGCTTACCAACTATTTCATCAAATAATCGGGAGGCTTTGTGGTCAATATGTTCAAGTTGGCCCTAATATGAAATTACAAATATAGTTATCTATAATTGTTCAAATCTGGATTACACTTGGTTCGTGAAAATTTATATTTTGTTGCAAAAGATCATGTGAACCATTTTTTGATTGGATATTATGGTATCTGTGATGCTCGCCGGCTATTTGAAATTTGAATCACAGCAGCACAAGCTGCTGAAGGTCGGCCGTGAAAAGCACGCAACATCCTGCACGACAGTGACTATCGCGTCGCTCAGTGTGCGACCAGCCAAAGATGAGTGCCTCCCTGTATTTTTTTTTTAATGCATTGAAAACTACCTGAATTAGTCCCATTCATTGCATTCAAACCTGTTGCTGACCAAAACAACAGTATCAATTTATGTTATGTGGATTTTGTCTCTATGTTATGCTCACTCCACAATGTTCTGTATGTCCATATTTTCCACAACGTTTGGGTTTCATTTTGTCTGACGACGGTTCACTAGATCAGGGGTCACCATTGTACTGCCGCCAGGCACCAGGTAGCAAGCACCCAAGAACCACAAGTTGACCTGTTCTGAAAATTGGACTTTGTGATATCCTAGGACTGTTGAAAAGTGATCATTTGAAAATGTAAACACTGGCAGATGTATTGCAATAAAGTGTTCAACATGGCATGTTTCCTAATTATTAATTGAAATCATTGTGATCAGTCTTCACATAAATGAACATTTGCGCAGATTTGTGATTTCAGAAGTGTGTATCAAACTGGTAGCCATTCATATTAATCATAACCAAGGAAATAGCCCTGTCTTAAAAAAGTTGGTGATTGTTGCTCTAGATGCAGTTGTCACTATTCAATAAATGTACAATATGAATAAAAGGCCTCACACCATCTGCAGTTGAGTGAATAATCACCACCTGGCCGCCATTTGTGAACATTTCCACGTATTTATTCTAGTCACATTTTTGATGCTCTTATTTGAAACATTTCAGAGGCACACCATTTACTTTTTGCACCATAGATAGACTTTATACAGTTTGTACAGTAAACAACAAATCTTACATTGTGTACAGAACAAATACATAAACACAGACAAAAAAAAACAGTTTTACACTAAGACTTCATAAGTGTTTGAAAAGAATATTTGAAACCCTGAAACAAATTTAGGATTTTTAAAGTCACGCAGTGTCATGCATGCATGCATCATCTGCTTATAAATGAATTCCTTGTTGCAGTTCAGCAAACGCAAAAGCCACACAAACCTTTTGTTTCACTGCAATCAAACTTTCCTTCATCTTGAAAAAAAAATACAGTCTGCAGGCACTTCATCAAATGTTTAAATAAAATAAAAACTTTTAAGTTAAAAAACAAAACATTACTTTGTTGCTGCCGTTTTTTTCCTTCATCTTCTGCTTGCTTTGTCAATAAGTCACGTTGGTCGTAATAGTTTTGACACAGCTCAAGCGCTACAGCAGAGTACTGTTAAAAGTGCTTTATCCAGCAAGAATCAATGTAAAAAGAAAATCTAATAAAATAAAGCCAAACACGATAATACTGTTTAGGAGAGTTGTGGGTTAGCCAAGTAGTAGCAGCACACAGCATATTTGCGGGGCTCTCAGATGAGCCGGGAGTTGCGGAGGTACTGGACTAGCACCTTGTAGATGAAGGTATACTGAGACAACGTTTGGACCATCATCATCCTCTGCTGCCGTAGCTTCATCAGCACGGTCTTAATGTCCAGCATCTGGATGATAAATGGGAATGATTGAAGACATGGGAATGATTATGGCTAATTAATACAAAATGATGTTCTTGGTTAAGATTTGCAGCCCTTTTCTGTGGTGTAAAATGTCAGGTTTGGTCGCCAAAGGAAAATGCTTGAGACATGTTATGTTAATCTTGGCTCAATTCAGTCATGGTCATGTTTCATGAAACGTGAAGAGTACTACTTGAGTACCTTGAGAGGATCTTGCAAAATTAAATGCCTGTTAAGTAGCCATCGCAAAGTCTCCCATTGGATATTTACCTCGTTGTGCTCCAGGCAGGCGATCATGATCTCGGACAGGATGACCACGCCGCTGCGCCCCACTCCGGCGCTGCAGTGCACCAGTACGGGCAGGTTGCTGTTCTTCGGCTCACTGATGCTGTTGGTGTGCCTCCGCACCGACTGGATCTCCTCCAGGTAGGCTGGTGACACCGCGACACGGACGTTAATCCTCAAAAAGTAACCGCAATAGTCAGAAGCTAACAAACGCTCGCCCGACTCACTGAGGAAGCCTTTGAAATCGTCGGGACAGCCGTGGTCTGGCCAGTCTGTGTACTGCAGGTGCCACACGGTCCTCTCCTGGCCCGTCAGCAGGTGTTTGATCTTCAGGCCCGTCGTGGCGTAGCAGCCCGACTCGGTGCGGAAGCGCGTGGTGATCTTGAAGCGGCCGTATGTCACCGTGTTGTGCCGCGAGCCGAGACGAGGCCAGTAGCGAAAGCTCTTCTCTCGCCCGCTCTCCTGCGCAAGAGGCGAGACGATAGCGTTTAACACGACAGGATAGGTGAAGACAGTATCTGTTCACTTATGGGCAGTGATATCAATGGCACAATTTATTTCAGAAATGAGCCTTTGGGCTTGATTTTAAATGTATTGGTCACAGTATTACAGCAAGAGCGTGAGCGGGAAGATTCAACAGTCGTCTGAAGTTTTGCTCCTTTGACTAAAAGCCACATCATCTCGCAGCAGCCAATAACAAAGTGAGACGTTGCTAGGCAACGATCTTGCGTCTGCGTTTCATGCCTTTCATGCCTAACACTCAACGCTTGGGAACAAACGCGGTATTATGCAATGCACTTATAGTACGGTTATTCGGTAATTGCATTTGATTTGCCGATTAGTTGTTTTTAAAAGAATAATTTTGGTTGAGATTTTACGACACAATACTTAACGGTTTTGCCTGTGACGATACATTTTTTCAGATATTTTCCCAGAAACTATCACTATAAATGACAGAGTCGTCGTTTTGTTTGTTTGATTTTCAATGCCACTGATACCGTGATGTTCGGGGGGAAAAAAAATTCAAGTACATCCTTTTTAAGTGCAATTATCTTTCGAATCTTAAAGATAATGAAACTTTGCATTACCTTGGATACTGACTCAGGCTCTGTGTAAGTAATTCCATACATTTGCGAGGAACTAGAGCAGGCGTGGACAAACTATGGCCCGGGGGCCGCATGCGGCCCGTTTTAATCCGGCCCCCCAAACTTGAAAAAAATAAAATGAATAAACCTTGTTAATGTTTTATTTTCTAAATACTGTGGTTTTTCAAATACATAAATATTGTTGTAATGCTTGTATTCATTTTCATTTAATAATAAATTTATTTCTTTTCTCCGATGAGGCGAGGTTACCAAAACACTCCATCCATCAGCTCCTGGTCCGGCCCCTCTGTCAATTTTTAGAACCGCCAAGCCCGCCAATCAAAACGTTTGCTCACCCCTGAACTAGAGAGTAGACGATCATTATTTTACAGTAGTCCTACTTTTCTATAGTTTTGTTTGTTACCCCATAAGATTTTTGTCATGAAAAATAGGTACCTTGGCTGAACAAAGGTTGTTTTCCAATCGCTCAACGCTCACTCAAATAAAAGCCCAAATAAATAAATCTTATGTGAATAAACGTAAAACGATTTCAAGTGAGATGTAAGCTCCCTCGATACGCCGCTGTTAATTCTGGTACTCAAAACATTTATTTGGTGGCGGTTGCCAAACTCTTGCATCGATTTGCCGAGTGACGTATAACACGACGGGGGAAAATCCCAACTTCAGAAGGTGGTGGGAAAACTAAAATAAATCAACGCACCTCTTCAGCGGTAACCATGGCAATGATGGCGACACCCTGCTCCCACACCATCTGCCAGAAGTCCTGGCATGTGTTGGACAGAGGCCCCTGGCTGGCGATGTAGTTCCACTCGTGTGCTCCTACTTTGAGCTGCCGAGACAAAAAGAAAAACACTTCCGCTTTAATTGAAAGAAATAAAGAAATAAAGATGACAAAAACAACCCACGTTACAGGAAAACCTGTTAGACTACAAGCCTCTCCACATTCGCTTGCATCGCAGCATGCCGCGCATTTTTCTGGACGCTTGTGTCCTTTGTTCTCACAGGTTATGCTCGCCGGCCACCCCATGAGACGCAAGAGCTTTTTGACAAGCCATCAAGATTCACCGCCCACATACAATGACAAATGTAAATGTTTCACAATTTAGCATTGTCTATCAGTCGAGTTTGCGAGACTCACGTTTGGTAGCCGGATGTAATATCTAGGGCAAGTTCATGAAAACCAAGAACTGGTTGCTAAAATCTCCGTGTCAAACCAAAATGTCTGATTCTTTTCAGTCGTGACTTTTTGAAACTTTTTTGTGGGTCTTCAAATTTCACGCCGCTTATAGGGCTGGATTTTCAAAATCTCTTGTGGTCCATCTATGGACATCTGGAAAACGACAACACTGACTTTAAAGTGGCTATAAAGTTAAAATGGCAGACTTTTTTGCGGGCATAGGGATGGACATCCCTATCAAATATCTTTTGTCGCTAAGCAAAACTGGCTTTAGAAGGTATATTTTCCAAATCTCGAGTCTCTAGCCTGTCTTACGACACCTACAAAATGGCCGAAATGGGCGTCGTCGGTGTTGAGATGATTTTGTGGGTCTACTCATGAGAGACATGCCCACCAAATTTCATGTTCCTAAGTGAAACTGGTGTCATGGGCTGTATTTTCAAGACCATCCCAATGGAGACAGCTTTCTGAAGCAGTGTCAATTGGCTCTCGTTGGAATGTGCGAGCTCTTACTTTCACGTGCGACGCGTTGATGTAGCCCGTGTTGTTCTCCTTGGTGGGCACCAGCTCCACACGGGTGTCGTCGTAGGGCAGCACGTCCTGGAAGCGATTCTTGTCTGCGCTCTCGGCCATCTGGGCGACCGTGCACTCGGCCGCCGGGCGACACTTGGGGATGCTCTCGTACTCCTTCAGAAGCTCACCCATCTCCATGTGCTGCTCCAGGATTTTGCACTGGATCAGTAATGTTGAGTTAGTTTTGTTTTTTTGTTTTTTGGTCTGAATTTCAAATGTCTTGCTGTGTTGGTGATTCCTGAATGCACTTGGTGCTGTGTGCACCTTCTAAAGCAAAACTGAAAGAATCTGTCTGCTTCTTTCTCAGTGTATTTACAAAAAATAGCCCGTAAATTCTTTTGCAAACTAACAAATACATTAACTATTATTGCGACCGAGGCTCATGATTTCGTCCATGCTGGACTCATGACATGATGCTTGATAATTCTCTCCATTTGAAGTGCTTTGCCACCATCTTTCGGCATCTACGCACAGGTGCAAAACCATTTCAATGAGGTTGTCAATTATTGACAGTATTTTGCTATTGACAGTTGATATTTTTATATTTGACCTCGATCTGTGTTTCGCCATGTTAGTGTTTTATCTTTTCTCCTTTTTTATGTTGGGCTTTTACCAGCGTTTCACGAGCATCCAAATATTCGCACATTTGAAAACTTGGAAAAACTACAGTGGCTGAATGTTGATGGCGTCTACTTCATAAAAATGTCTAGAAGTTTTTCTGGGCAAACGACTTTGGTTTGTTGCTACCCGTGACTGCGTGAGAGAGAGGCTAGCAGCAAACTAGCGACAGAGGTGTTGAAAAATTGCCAAGATGTGCGTCACTGATCGCACTGCAAGACATTTGAGTTGATGCTGATTAGCTGGCTAGCTAACTAGCAGCGAACACTTGGGAGTATATCGTGAGGACCCTTGCTTTGCCTCCACAACAGACATGCAGCCTTCCCATAGTGAAATTATATTTAAATGGACGGGAATTAATTCAGCCACTCCGTGCAAGGATCATTCATGTGAACAAGGCTAACCAGTTTAGCTTGAAATAAGTCAAATAGCTGCTAAGTTTTGAATTTAGAATTCATCCCTACCCTCTCGTCATTGGAGTCTCGTTCGGGCTCATCCTTTTCTTCGCTCCGCACCGGGTGCCTGGACATCGACAGGCCATTGAGATGGGCTACCTTGAGGGGCCCCATCTTCCTCACATCCGACCGCAAGCTCTTCTTCATGCCCTGGTGTAGCGAGAGGAGGATGACTCGGTATGATTCTCACAGCCAGCGAAGGTAGCTCGCTTTGAGGGTGGAGACAACAGCACCCCGCTGGGAGCATCTGCGGTGAAATGTCACCCAGCCGGTTTCCTGACGTACTTTTTTTTTTTTTTGCTTCAAAATCAAGTGTCGTACTACAGCAGCTGATGTAAGCCATGTCATGCTGAAACAATGCTGAGGGCGAGTTGAGATTTAATGGGCCCGGGAGGAAGGGCAATTGACAGCACATGAGGTTATATGGAAGATAATGGGAGGTTGCGGCATTAAATATTGCAAGGTGTGCCCAAGAAAAACACATCCAAGGAGATGTCTGGCTGATGCTGCTTTCTGCAAGCATTGCAGCTGCAACATTAGTGATGGCATGATGCCTCGAAGACAGAATTGAAAAACAAGGAAAACTGATGTGGAAAAAATAATGCACAGTGAGGATAGATTCCTCCATTCAGATAAACAAATGCATAAAAAAACTCCACACTGTTGAGTGATGTGACTTAGAGGAGTGTCAGGTGTTCAACTTGACACCACCACTTATAAGACCTGTGTTACACCTGTGATTGTACCTCAGAGGCCAACAAATTCATGGGTCGACTCCAAAACCCCATTACATATTTGTGCCACACACAAGACAGCAGCCCGGAAAAACGGCTTTGATAGGTGAATAAATCATGAAATGTAAGAAATGACTCACCGGAGGAGGTAAACCTTCAACGGTCTTCTTGGCCTGTGGCACATCAGACACGGGCCTCTTCTTGAAGTCCTTCTTGGACTTGTGCTTGGCCTCGCCGCTCAGGTCTCCCTCCGACACTGAGGGCATAATTCTGGCTTGCCGCACCTCGCGCAGGTGCAGCGGGTCAGTCTCGTGGATCAGAGGGTGAACCTTGTAGGTGAGGGCGGCGGCCAGCGAGGGGTCCAGCGACGAGCCGATGGGATATGCAGGGAGGGGCTCAAAAGAAGTCTGCTGATGAGGAGCCGCGAAGATGTGACGCGGCGACTCCTCTGGGATGTTGGTAGCGATTGCGTCATGAGAGAGCGGCGTGTGGCGCCCGGCGTCCTCCTCAAACTCCTCCTCATCGCCACTGCTGTGCACCAACATGGTGGCGTCGGAGAGTGATTTCTTGTGTCCGTACTGCACGTCTTCCTTCGTGTCACTCCTGTCTTCCGTCTTGGTGCGCTCCAAAAACACATTGAGCTGGGAACCCTGCGAGCGACCGCCCCGCGGGGCCGGAGGAGTCGTGGGAGCCTTGGCCGCCGAAGACGACGCGTGGCGCTCTTTCAGTCGCATCCCCTCGAGGCTCTGTGCCAGTCCGGCTATCTCGATGGAGTTGCGCTTCTGGGCGTGGTAAGGCGGTCTCTGTGTGGGTCCGCTCAAAAGAGGCTCGGAGACCTCTTGCAGAGAGTGAGCCACAGGCAAGCTGTCCTCCTGGAAAGTCTGGACCGAGTGATGCACGCGACGTGTGATGATCAGGTCTGGGTTGCTGCTGCTGACGTAGAGGTGGCGCGACAGGTCCGGCGTGCTGTTGGCGGGCCGAGGGTGAGCGTATGGGTACGGCGGAGGCGGTCTGTACACCTGCGTCCTCATGATGTTGGGGGCCGGATACTCTTGGGCTTGCTGTAGCTGGACGTTGGTGAGCTCCGGAACACTGACGGCTCCCACCACCGGTCTCCTCTCAATAGGGTACGGGTGGTAGGGCGACGGGCTGTGGAAGCTGGAGCCCATGTGGAAGGGATAGTGGATGTGGTGCTGGGCGGCGCCACCATGCTCTCCTCGGATTTCGGGTTGACTGTACACAAGAGGGTCTGGCCTGCTGTAAGCGTACGAGTTCCCGATGTTCAGGTTCCTCATGGAGTGGCTTTGCCGGTGCTCCTGGGACAAAAGCATCCCCCCGCCGCCTCGGTTCTTTTGCCGCATCACCGTCTCGTAGTCTGGAGTGGCGCGGTAGGAAGGCGGGATGAGGGCGCTGTGGCGGTGCGAGGGCACGTAGTCAGGCCGGGTGATGTCGCTGGTGATTGATGGGTTAGAGGACATGGGTGAGGGCTGGAGGTAGTGCTGGGGATTAGTCAGGGAGCTGGTGCTGTGGGCGCTGTACACGCTGCCGTTACGCAAGCGCCCGCCGCTGCTGTACTCCATAGCTGGGCAGTCCAGGCTGGTCTGGGAGTGGTAGTAGTAACCATTCTGGCTGTTCATATACAGGTTGTCTACGACAGAACGACATGTCCGGGATGAGCGCCGATGATGAACGCTGACACAACAACTTGAAAGTTACCTTGCGATGATGTGTAGGGCTCCGTGAAATGGCCGTTATAGTGCATTTGTGACTGGGGCATCATGTAGCCTTGAGGCTGTGGCTGCTGTTGGAGAAAAAACAGAATGACTTAGTTTTATTGTGTTTATATGTAAGCAATATCACACAGGAGGCAGGAATTAAATCTATACTGTACATCACAACCTCAAATGTGACGCTACTTTTATGTTATTATTATTCGGAAAGCGCCATACAATACAATAGAGATTGATTTATATAGCGCTTTTGCAACAGCTGTAGCTGTAACAAATACATTAGCTAACAGTAAAAAGCAACAAGAAATTAACATTTCATCAGTTCTTCTTCATCTATGTGATTCCAATGAGGAGGTTTTGGGTCAGTTGGTTGACAACCAATTAATCGGATTACTCTTGTCACTTTCAAGTTGCTTGTTGAGAAGTCATATTTGAATTAAAAAGCAAAAGTGTGCATTGAACTCACCAGGGACAATCTTGTTGACGATCTACGTCTGACCGGGTTGACGACTGTGGACTGTGTTTGTCTGGTGACAAAACAAGGCAGTGAACCATGAAAAAAAAAAACGAGAAAAAAAAAACGTGTTACTTAAAAGGTCACTTAAACTGCATTTTTACTATAACATTATATGCAATCCCAATTTTAGGAAAACAGACAATGAAAGTCAACGCATCAAAAGTCTGTGCTTAGTGATATTACCTTTGTTAAGATTGTAGTAACTTTATAGGACCACAAGGGGCGGAAAACTCATTCACTGCCAGCCCTCCCAGTTAACATGCATCTTTGATTGTGAATGAATTTTAAGAGTGAAATATTTGATTCAACGCACCAACCTAAAAAGTTTAGGGACTCTAATGAGCTCTGTATATTGAGAAAATCCAAAGACCAAAATTATTAATGTACACGCAAGTGTTACATAGAGAAAGTAGAGTGTTTCTAGAATTAGTTTCCTCGTTGTACTTGTGTTTGAAACGTGCTCCTTGGCAAACTGTGCTGCTCACCCTTTATTTGAAGGCGGAGAGGGACGAGAGAGCATTGGGAAACGAGGAAAGGCAAGAGTGAGGAGAGACTTCTGGGAGCCCTCAGGAGGCATGGGGGCACACTCCTCCCTGAGGAGGAGGGGGGAATCGGGTAGGAAGAGGTCAGAAGGTGAGTCGTCCAGGAGTCAGAAGTGGCGCTCGCCAGACAAGCGACAAAAGAGGCAGGAAGTGGGCGAGACGTGTGCAACTTACAGGCTACTCTTGTTGAGCTTATAAAACTTGAGTCGGGCCAGGCACATGCGACACACGTATTTGGAAGTTTCCATGTCTTCCTGCGGTACAAAACAAGGGGAAGTGAAAACGACAAGAGACAGAGAAAAGATTGCAGCTGAGAATGCATTCCAACACACAGACGTTCAGCTGACGCTCTGTGACTTTAATGGCCTATACCCAGACAACAACAACACAGGCACATTGTTCTAACTGGCTGAACCTAATTCCAATGAGAGAGAGCAATGTCGAGAAGGTGCAGAGAGAGAGAGAGAGAGAGAGAGAGCGACTGACTGACTTACGGTCTGGAACTGGACACTCTCCTCTCTGTTGAGCAACTCCAAGGCAAAGAAAGACCTGTTGTGACTCATGTTGTTAATTTCATTCCACCTGCACGGCCAATTCAAGCAAAAAGAAAGGGAGAACACATGATGTCATTGCAGTCGCTGCAAAAATGCTCAATAGCAACGACACGCATGGGAGAGCAAGTCTAGTATTCGTGTCGCTAAATGGTGAGACAATGTTTACAGAGCTGTCAGTCTTCCCGACTCGGTTCCTTTAAAGAGAACATTTGAGAAGCACATGGATTACCTGAATAAATGAAGAGGCCTGCCATTTTTGTGTTTGACAAAGATGCCATCGAGGCAGGAGCCCAACGTCACATCCGTGCCCGTGTTGTCCTGTTTTGCGCAACATGAGGAAAGCGACTCATTTCATAAAGGTTTGACATTTTATGGCACGCATTGCAGGCCAGCTCCAACCGACCTTGGCCTGGTAGCTCTCGTGGCCATAGCCTTCCATTTTCTCCACCTCTTGCATGTACAACATCTCGGCCTCTGGGGACGACAATCCCCTGGGAACGATACAAGCCAATAATTTCAACAACGCGTGCGCAGCACTGTGGTCAGACATATTCACACTTGACAGGTTCGCTCTGGTTAACGGGGGCATATTATAGATAAGTGATTTTTTTAATCTTGTAAACAAAGGGTGCAGGCGGGCACATACTTAAATTGTCAGCACGGTGGGTATTTGTGTTTGGTGATGTGTCAAGGCGCCATATAAACAGAAAGTAGTGTATCAAGTGCTGCCTCCATGATTGAAAATGATTCTATTCTTATTTATTGTAGCACTAAATTACTGTCCCAGTTGTATTTATTAGCAGACTAGTCCATAAACAAACCATCCTGTTTACATTCTTCAAACTAATAAGAGAGGAGGGCGCCAGGTGGTCTGCTGTGAGACATTTTGCGTTGCTTGAATCATTCAGCTGATGAGAACAGGGACTACCGACCGTCGGCCGATGCGGCTCACCTGTAAGACTGATAAAGGAGGGCCACTTTTTGAGTGGCCTCCTCCAGCACCCGCTCATCCTGGATCCAGTCCTGCAACGAAAAACCCCCAATGATGCAGAGTGATTATCAAAAATGCCATCATTGGGCAAAATGTGTTTTCTTCACATGAGTGCAGCGGGAAATAGTGAAAGTCCTTACGATAGGGAACAGTGCAAACTTTTGAAGAAACTCCTGAGAATCGTAGCGATTGAAGTCTCCAAAGTCGGCTGTGGAAGGAGGAAAAGATGCATGGAGAAATGTCCATTATGTCAAATGCGAAAGGTAAACCTTGCGTTTAAGAATGGAGTCGTAGTTTTCTTTCCGATGTAAACATGTCAAACGGTACCAACGCAACTGCTGAAGCTCCAGCCTGACTGCTGGCAACACTCGCAACTATGTTGAGTATCTTCGGCATCAGCAATGTTCTAAAGCACGCCCTTCACTCCAGTGCCCCCGTTGGGGCCACAAAATGGGAGTTAGTCCGTTTCATTTCGGCAGAATTAAACTTTTTTTTGATGAATTGAACTAGCAGTAGTGGAAGCAGACAAAAATCAAGAAATGGTGAAGTTCTTTGAGGTATACAAGGGATCTGAGAGGCTCTGCTATGCTGAAACGCAGGCACACAAGCAGTAGGGCCCAATATAACCTCGCCAGCAGTGTTTGAGATTCTTCTGGCTGGCCAAAAGGTTGGTAGGATATGTCAGAGCTTTGGGCTCACGGTACTGGAACTCAGATTCACACATTTACAAGTCACGCTGTGTGTGTGTGTGTTGAATATGATTTGAAAAAACCTCACCTAAAAAACTATATGAAACAATACTAGCAGTCTCTTCAAATTTTATGGAGTAAATGTAGCGAAAACTGAGGCAAACTCACTGTAAGTACATTTTTTTCCCCGCGCTTCAAACCCTGCGGCTTTAAATTTCAGGCATTTTAAATATGACGTTTTAATGACAAGCTTTAATGCTGCCAATAGATTTACAGATAGTCTTGTCACAGCTGACCAATGAAATTACCGAAAAAGTAACAGTGGACCAATGAAACTGTCGGCGTCTGCCCTCATGCATGCCTCTATTTGAGCAAGCTGTTTATTTGTTTTAAGTGGCAGACGCAACAACCAGTAAAGTAATTGGTGTCTAAAAAGGTGTCTACCAGAGGTTGACAGTATATTTTAAAAAATTTTATTTATTTTTTAAACGTGTTTGGACAAGTATTGGTCTGCTCTTAAATACCTGTTGCTTTTTTCAACACAGCCAATAAAATAAACAGCCCAGGATACTATACGAGGAACTACTGCCATGAGGCGTTGTTGACATCGCGTCTTATGGATAATCACTAGTTGCCGTGCCAGCAATTCCTTTGTCTGAGATAGCAGGCGGTGAAAGAAGTTCCATAATAGCAGATGCATGCAAAGCAATCATTCTACCTTGTACGGCGAGGCTAGCCAAGCGGATGGCTTGCTCTAAAGTGCACGAGATGCGGCCCTCCAGCACGTCCTTCTTCAACTGTAGATAATACTGGTATCTGCGAGAATAGACATGGTCATTTGAGCACATCAGTGGTCAACAATGAAGTGAGAAAATTATCATATGTAATTGTCCAAATCCTAAAAAAATATGCATGCTACGGTAGACATACAGTGCTGATGTACAGTTGCACCACAAAATGTGAGCAAATTAAAGATGGAATGATAATTACGGGTATGAAAGATAATGCTATGGTGTTGACTGCTAACATTAACTGCAATATTATTTCCTTGACCTTTACGGGTTCTGCTGTATTAACTCGTGCTGCTTCTCAGCATTCAGACAATTTCTATGAACAAGTCATCCTTTTTCTACTCCACATTGGACGAAACAAAACAAAATACTGTTACCTCGTGATCTCCTGCTGCAGCTGGGCGACACTAGGGATGTAGAACACCACTCCGAAGTAGACGGTTGGCTCCACGCCGTACTTGTCCAGCTGCTTCTTCAGAGGCTTCTCCAGGTCGATCCATCTCTGCTGGTTCTGCTTGTTCAGGTACCATAGACTGAAGAACGTTATCTAGTGCGTGGAGAAATTACAAACATCACATGACAGATCAAAGTAATACAGCATTAGAGAATGCAATCACAACCCTCTGTCGGTCCAGTATCGATGTCGCCACCACAAAACCTTCAATTGCGTAGTGCAGGCAATCGGTTAAGTGTCATTTTATTATTCTTTAACTGTCATGTATGCAGACGCTGTATATATCCTGTTCATTTGGCAAACTTTGCGGCATAACACTGGTTTCCAAACTATACAATTGTCGAGGTTTATTGTTCTCAACAATTTCAGTCTGTTTCTGAATTGTACAATTTTTACGCATGCATTTTTCCTTCATTTTTAGCTGAATTGAATTGTAAAATTTCACATGCATAAATTAGATTACCTACGTGACCTGTGAGGATATTGCATTAGATGGTTTAAACTTAACGCAGTAATAACAAATATATTATCTTGTATCATCTTCAACAATTTAATCCTTGTCATGTTCTTGCTGCCAGTGCAACAACACTCCTTGTACATAAACCTAATATGGGCAAAGAACAAGCAAACCTTGTCTATTGCTGACATACCTCTCTTAACTCCAGTCTCTGGGCGACTGCCTCCAAACATTCCTGGCCCGTGCTCTCCACAGACAGTGTGAACTCCACAAACTCGTCATTGAGCTGCTGGATGCGAGTGACCAGGCAGCTCTTGCTGGAAACGGTGTACCTTCTCGTGCGCTTGAGCTTCAAGCCGAAAGGCAAGGGCATGATTCACGCCGGTGCGAATCCTTTGTGTCTAGTCCTCGCAAATGATTCGCCTCGCTGTCCCTTCTAATAAGACCTTATGACTGGGATAAGTCATGGGGCTCATTGTCAGGCAGACCTGAAAAGGTGACACAAGACATACTGTTAATGGGCTAGGATACATGCCATGCTCAGCACGGACATTGCCTTGCTGTTTTTTGGGGCCGATTATCGTGGCGCAAAACTTCACTGGGCGCTTTTGCTAATATCGTCACTGTCCTAAAATAAAAGTACACGAAAAACTGGATGAAGATTGAATGGTCCATTTATCCAATTCTAGCATAAGATGTTTAAGGCACAATAACTATTTTGTCAAAATATGATTAACGCAATTATTTTAAAAAGGTGACGATAGTATGATTTACTTATTTATATGTACACAACAGGGTCAGATTATTAGAAACACCCTTATACAGAGAGTATACATCCTCCTTTCATACACTTGGTCTGACTTTGTGTTTATAACCTTTGTATACAACTGCTAAAATCAATGGGTAGCATGCGCAGGTGTACATTCGATTGTATTATATAAAATATATTTAATAATGTACAAAAATAATAATAACAAAC
The DNA here is from genome assembly GCF_059441095.1 of Idiotropiscis lumnitzeri. Lineage (NCBI taxonomy): Eukaryota > Metazoa > Chordata > Actinopteri > Syngnathiformes > Syngnathidae > Idiotropiscis > Idiotropiscis lumnitzeri. The sequence goes on from NC_142391.1 coordinate 7,426,932, forward strand.
GATTTAACATGGTTGCCCTGGACAGTATTGACCACAATTTACCCATAGTGGCTCAAACTCCAGTCCTAAATCGGATCCAAATACTCACTCTATAGTGTTAAATCTCTGCGCCCTTTAATTTAGCCGAGGTTCCAATGAGCTTTACGCCAGACTTCGCTTCAACCCCTCTCGATGGCAACTACCGTTTTAACATTAAGTGCACCGCCAACTCAAAGTAACTGACCTGGTTCTAAAGATCAGCTCGGTAGTCGCCCGCGTGAGTATTTACACGCCAAAACGGCACGTTTAGCTCTAGCTTGCTAACACACGCCCAGCAAATAGACGACACCCGCGAGGAACTGACGTCGCCGGTAAATATTTTGGCAGGAGCCGCTTGACTTTACCGCTCAGCCGCCAGGAGGGAGTTTAAAGGTCCGAAGAGGGCTTGGGTCTCAGCGGTAGCTCCACCACAAATCACTTGATTTTTTTTCTCTTCAAAACACTTTTAAATAGTTATATTATAAGCCAAATGTGTGCGTTCCTGGGTCAAGGCGAAAGTATCACTCCACATCCCGCTCACTCAGGTTCCAAACGTGTTTTGCTTCCTGGGATTGCAGGCGCAACAAGTGTCTTCATCCGCGGATCTACAACTTTTGTATCTATGTTTTATTACTCGGTAAACGCTTAATAAAAACATACAGTATCCTTAAAACAGTTGTGATTGTCAACAGAATCGTACCGTGGTTTGAATTCGTCAACAATCTTTAAAAAAATATACATTTGTGGCACTGTCGCGGAAGGATACACGGAGAATGTCGGGAGAGCCGTGACCTCAGACAGCTGGAATGCCGAGTGGTGAGAATTCGCCAAATGGGACAGCTGCCTGGACCGGTTGGCCGCTGACCTCCATGTTTACCTTCCACCTCGGCTGACAGCACTTATCGCGCACGCTAAATATCGCATTGTGCAAGAAATCCGGCGTTTGTTTGCATAATAACCCCGGCAGTCCAATTCTTTTCACGCCCAATCATAGGTCGTGCAAATAAATTAGATTCTTGAAATATTTATTGAAAATTACACTTTGTGATGACTCACTAAATCCGTAAAAAAACTTAGCCGGCACAACTGATTTAACGCAACAACATAAACCACAAACATACAAAAAAGCCTGTGTAAAATGTACCAAACACGTGACTTCATTATGACTTTTCATAGTCCGTTCAAGCGAGGAATTTTCCGCCATATTTCCTTCGAAATAAAATCACACCATCAGTATCGTCCCTTTCGAGGTCGTAACAGCAGCTGTGTGGAAGGGCCTTAAGTGACCCCCCAGCGAATAAAAAAAGCCCCGCCCCCATAAACAGTAACTCATAACATCCTTACCCAAATAAAGATGACTGTCTATAGATGCCACAAGGTGGCGCCAAAGAACGGCTTTCCTATTCTTCAGAGCTTTGGCACCATCTTGTGGCATTTGAAGTTTTTTTGGAAAGAGCAGAAAACCGAATAGATGTTTTTAGCACATAACAGACGATAATAAAACGATAAACAGAGCAGAAAACCGAATAGATGTTTTCAGCACAAAACAGACGATAATAAAACGATAAACAAAAAAAACAGGGCAACACTGTATTGGAAGGTCAGGTCCAGGTCGTGACGTTTCACACTCGACACCTCTGCGTTATTCTGTTGAAAGCACGTATTTTTCACAACATGCCCGCCAGCAATCCTATTCTTTGATTGCTAAAAAAATGTCGCAGTTTTTTTTTTTTTGCCTTAATCTAAAAATCTCGTCAAGATGCTGGCCACCTTGCTAAAATTGTCTACATTCTCACATGGACAGCTCATGCAAAAATATCACATAGCAAATAGTAATCACGGATGGCTTTAAGTGTCCCTAAATTTATTTTTGACACTTACTAAAAAAAATACGTATTTACTTTTTTTTTTCTAGCACAATAGGTTTTTGAGGTGTGACCTATAAAACGTTGGATTTTACAATGAGTTGTAATTTACAGGAAAAACATCCACCTTTTGCTGAATTTAACCCTTAATTCATACCGTATCACGTATATTATTGCTAGTATATTATGAAAACCTGATTTGGTAGAAAATAACCAAGGGCAGATTCACGATCAGTGCAAAAAAAATAAATAGAGAAGTTTACTTGAATTCAGGAAAGTTACATTTTTAGTGTTTTCTGAATAAAAAAAAAAAAAAGATACGCCATTATTTTAGGATGGCTATGTGGCTACAACTACATTTTCACAGAGTGACACAGCATTCTGCAGTCAGATACATGAATTAGATATGCACCGGAACCAGCATCTGGTGTGACATGTAATTTCCTTGTTTACACTTACTTGGTCACCAACCTGCCTTTGTTCAAAGCTGAAAAATCACTGCAGTGAAACACCTGTCTGACTTCGATCCAAGCGGCATGGGTTCAGTTCCCACCCACTGACGGTGCGAATGTAAGTACAAAATGGTCGTTTGTGTCTATATGTGCCGTGTGATGGACTGGTGACCCCCCCCCCCAGGTGCTCCATGTGACCCTAAACAAGATACCCTCTATAGAAAATGGTGGATGGATTTCATTGCCCCCATTCGACAACATCTAATTGTCAGATAACCCGATTGCTGTGTAAAATCACAATTTCTACACAATCCTGTCATTTCTGGGTTCTAGAAGCTTTTAAGTTCAGCGTATGCAACGTTCAGAAGTCGTCGTCGCTGACAGAAGCCAATGTATTTGTCTGGTGCTCACTGGAAGAGTCCAAGTTGTCACCTCTAGTGGCTTTATCGACACGCAGCGACTCTGAAAATCTTGTTTCCAGGTCGTCAAGCTCTTTGGATTTTCCATCAGCGTGTGACTCAACTCGGTCTTTTAGGAAGTCCTCATGTCTGGCATCAACATCCGCCTCTTCCCGCTCCGTCACGACCGGTTGGTAGTCCTCTTCATCCTTTTCGTCAATATTGCTAACCTGCTCACCTGCGGCTTCTTCCCGATTGTCCACCTTATCCTCCGGCTTTTCAATCGGTATCAGCGGTGAACTTCTTTCAGCAGACCAAAGCGGCGTGGAGCTCAACGTGGGCTCAGGAGATTTGTTGCGTTTGCTCACGTAACTAAAGAGGTTGTTGTCCTCTTCGGGTTTCACCCGCTCCAGGGGCGATTCGGGCATTACCAGAAGGGAATCGAGCAGGTCTTTTTTCCCAAGCTCCTCGCTGTAAGAGGACGGCGTGGAAGGCTCGTCTAGGTTGTTGCGCAGGATGGCCAGGAGGTGGCGCATTTTAGCCTAAAACAACAAAGACCTTGAAACCTTTCCTTGACGTTTTGTTTTTTTCCAAAGGATTATACTACATTTCTGTTACTATAAATCACAACCAGGTTCCCCACCTTGCACCCCATGTATACTCACTTCATCCAGACGATGCAGATTCACATCGATATGTCTCTGTATGACCCGGTTGAGGACCCTTGAAGGAGACACGGACATAGAGTATATCCTGCAGTCTGTTAGCGTCACGTACGCGAGCCAACCTAAAGTGGTTATTAACCCAATAACGAAAAAGTGCTCCCCGTCTGAAAAACGCATGACGTCAAAGCCTAGGTTTCCCCGTCACGAACCCGCACCTCACTGTCTATCAGTCAAAGTTTCCTTTTTTTTATAATGAGACTCCTATATCCATACACCAAAGTTTTTTAAATCAAAACAAAAATAAGTAGTCCACATGGTAGGTTTTGGATTACAGCCCGTCGCAAATGAAATTCCCAAACATACTTAAGGTACGAGTAACAAAAAATTAAGTAATCCCCCCCACATATCTGTACATATTTCCAGTTTTTAAGCTCAGTCTAAGATCTCACAAGATATTGAAATATGAAGACGACCACAGATCAGGAAACTTTACCTGTCAGAGACTGATCCTCTCGACAAGATGTCTTCCGTCACATCGTTAATAAATTCAAGGTACATTAATTCCTCGTCCCTGTCAAAAAAAAGATTATTGTTCTTTCAAAAATATTCGAAATATACAATTGATTTGATAGATTTGGGTGATGGAGACACACTTACTCTGCGTTTGTGGACATGTTTCCCCCCTCGACGGAGAACCTAGAAGAAATTATCCATTTAATAAAGTGCATAGAGTAATGTGTCATTTTGTCCACTTTTTATACCTGGTGGAATAATCGAAAGGATCATAGTCTCGGTTTTTGTTTGCTTGTTGTTTTGAATATGTGCCGGTGTGCTCGTCTTCAACCAACTGCTGATCTTTATTGAGATCCTGGTGCAAAGAGAAATATTCAATATTGTCTTATGTAAGTCTACACAACACTGTTTAAATGTCATTTTTGTGATTTACAAAAGAGACCACAATGTTTCTGTTCTACTATATATGTGACCTATGATCTGTAAAACTCAATTATTTGTTTTTTTTCGAGGAGTAAACTAAAATCAAACTGTGTTTGCACAAGGGTTCACATTCTGTTATAATGAGGGATGTGGCTGTGCTCAGAATTAACCAATCATGTTGAAAGTCTTATTAAAGGGCCGTCAGCTGACATCTGCCAACATTTATTGTGCCTCTGATTAACTCCAAATAAAGTTAAGATGTTCTAGTCGGCTTTTTCCAATTGAAAGTTTTTTTGGGGTCTATTTAACATGAATTTGAATTTGATTAATGATGAAGACAGCCAAATCCGCAGTTATAAAAGGGTGTGCAAACTTTTGAAAAATCACATCATTTATTTTTACTTTTACGGTCTCAAATGTTTATATTCTTTTAAATTACAATGCACATCTTATAGGTCACATCAATGGGGATTTTTTTTTAATGATTTATCTTGGAGTCATTTTTTTAAACAACAACCTGACATTAAAACATGGGTGTGTCGACTTTTAAAATCCACTTTATGCATTTACTTGATCTTAAATCTCTAGTCATGTTCAAAGATTTCAATTGCAAAATTACCTGAGGTGGCTCATCCAACTCCTGTGTGTGCTGCACAGTTTTGGCTCTATACGAAGGAGGTAAAACAACAATATGAATCAATCTTTAGACATAATTGAGGTTGACATTGTGGGAAGTACCGTTTCTCCAATTTAAAGTCGTAGCTATCCAGAACCGGATTGGTGCCTTGCGGCGCTCTGTAGTAGCGATAACTAGACAGGTACGAGCTCTTTTCCGACTTCAGCATTTTAGGCGTGAAAGGTTTGTCTTGGGTGAAGCGCTGCGAATGTTTCTCCAGCAAGTCGCCGCTGTATGTCTTTTGCACAGGATCGCGGAAGGCCTTGAGGAAATTTGGTTCGCCCGAGGAGCAAAGGTAACTCGCCGGTGGCCGCCCAAGGGACGCTGGCTCCTGGCTTCGAAACTTCAGTTCTGCGGCAGAATGTGGGCGTTGATGATGATGATGATTCTTAGAGGTAGCTTTAGTTGAAGAAGAGGGAACTTCCTTTGCGTGAAAGGAGCTGCTAAATCCCGGGCTGGAGTGCATGGAATTTCTTGAGCACAGGTAGGGCCTGCATTCAGAGTGCATGGAACATCGACTCTGAAAAATAAAATAAAAAACATGGTAATTGGGCCGAACCCTGCTGCAAACAGCGAAAGACCATGAGGACATGACATCCGGAAAAGTTGCCGGTTTGTCTTTGGGCCCCCTCATCTCACAGTTACCAAAAAAACAAAAAAAACAAAAATTACAATTACATGTATCAGTATTCAAGTGGCTTACTGGTGCCGAGTAACATGAGACTCTGCTGTTCCTGTGTGAGAGCGAATGTGCTGACTGGGGACGACCGCCTTTCTTTAAACGCTCCTGTCTCATCCGGTCGCTGTCTGTTTACACACGGAACCATTTCAGAATATCTCCTTTGTTAGTATACACTCGATGTAGGTGTTAAGAGTTAAAACGGGAACGTGTTACTTACACTTCACACTCTGCGAAAGGCTTTTGGGTACTGAGGTGTCGACAACAGCTGCAAATAAACACAAGGAAATGTAAATTATTTCACAGCCAGCCAGAGATACAATATCTTACTTTCACCATGATGCAGTGTGACTATTTCTAAAAGCTCACCTTTAGCTGAATAAATTCTTTTGTAGTGAGACATCATGTGATCTTTAATCATAGCCTGGGCCCACTTACTGGAGGAGTGAGGATAAAATGCTGAAAAAGAAATAAGAGTAACAGCTCTCAAAATCAATGTCTTCAAATAGTAATGTCAATGTAAATACTGTCAATCATATCAATACTTACGGCTACTTTTCAATGCGTGCCCTCTAATGTTAAGGCTGGACCCAGGACCAGATAAGACACTCCCTAAAAATAAGAACATGGATAAAAATGAATTAATACTAATAGGACTCAATATAAATACAGTACTAGCTATCCATCTATTTTCTACAAAGCTTGCTTTCATTTGTTTTACTAATCCCCAACGAATGCATGGCACGTATTATTTTGCATTTGAGGTGTACTATTGATTTTATGTGCCTATATGTTCGTGTATTCTATTCAACAAGCATATACATGATAAAAATTATCCAAAAAGTACATTTGTCCAACACACAAAGCTAATGCTAATGCTAAACACCGTTACGTACTTCTTTTCGAGTCCATGTCAACGTATCCCATTTTCACCAGAACAATTCCCAAAAAGAAACGTCCAAACTTCAGTGCATCTGGAAAGTACAACGCTGCTTATTGTCAACATTTTAATCAAGGCGAGGCACTGCATAATGACAACTTGAAGCTAGCTTCTTTTGCCAGTAGCGGAGGATTGCAAAGCTTCACCGTCGCCATGCCGGTTGCTAAGAGTGATGACGTCACTCTGTGACTCACGCATGCGCAAACGAATTACAATGAAGCCGGAAGTTTAAGCCGGGTGACGTCGGACGCAAATTGTCGAACGTTTCTACGATTTTAAACACTTTGTTGAAACGCGATGTTGGATAGCGTCGACAATTGACGTAGGGTCAGATACTTCACTTCACATACACACTTTATGAACATAATATTTTCTAACTAATTTTGATAGGCCCCTTCTGTAACAGCTCCCATATACCTCGAGCACACTACTAAATTTTATATATATATATATATATATATATATATACACATATATATATATATATATATATATATATATATATATACATATATATATATATATATATATATATATATATATATATATATACATATATATATATCCCGCTTCTCCTATTTCAAATTCTCCTCAAGTCACACTTTGTTAATGCTAATTTATACAAATTCTTAAACCTGTGTTCCTTACATTGTTTGAATTAGTTTTTTTTTAACAACACACTGAAATTGTAGAGCGTCTCTGACACATGGATGAATGAAAACGTAACCGCATGCACCGTAATAAAATACTAGCCCGCGTCATGTAAAAGTCATAGAACACGTCGTGGCAATATAATCATGACAATATTAAATTTATTGTTAACTTGAAATTAATATTCAACCACAAATGGTTTTAACTAATCATTGCATCCGATTTTTCTTGTCTTTAAGGTTTCCCACCCAATGTCTGGAGCTCATCAATAATTTATATGCTCCTCATACATATGAATGATGTCACCGTGGAGGTCCACCAATGGTTGGGCGTGATTTGCCGCTTTGCACCATGTGCTCACACACACTTACCAGCTGCCTGCAACGATGAGGGAATAATAATTTGTTTTAAAAAATCGACATTTTTTTTGCACCTGCCAGGAATAAAACACAAGAGTGAGTATTGGGAATGGATATTTGATGTTGGTGTACCTGACTGGAGTAGATGTGTCTTCTAAATGACCATTGGGAGCAAGATAAAGGGAGCAAAGCATCCTTTTTTTCCCTTTCACGCCCTCGTTGTTCTCAGAGATGCGAGTGCATAAAGTTGGGTGGGCACCCACTGGGCTTGCCAGTCCCCAGTGTGCGTGTATTTGTGTTTGTATGGGGTGGCTTGTGATTTTCCCCTCGCTCGAAAACAAAAGTATCTCACTTGGTCTGGAGGAGATGCAGAAAAAAAGGAGGGGACACTCGAACAGCAGACAACGCGGTTATTTGTTCGCGTGTCATTAGCAGACAGAAAGAAGACGCGGAAGTCTGAAGATGTGGAGAAATATTATTTTAAATTCTACGTTTATTTTGCTTTTCTGAGACGGTTAAGATTTTTTTGCCGACGGTTATCATTTATTTATTTATTGAAATTATCTTTTAAAAAGATGAAATTCCCAATTGAAAACCCGAGAAAACAAGTTAATTGGGACCCCGAACAAGGTCAGTACATACCTAAATATTTTTTTTAAATAACAGTTTTGGATTGATACATATAGTGTTTTTCATATTATTTTTTTTTGTGTGTAATTCTGTCATTTATTTTTCATATATCATTGAATACACTTAATGGACTTGCATACCGGGTAGAAATACTTTTTAACGACAATTTTTTTAATTTGTATTTAATAACGTGATGCGGGAGTGTGGGGAGAAAGCAAGTTAGCATAAACAACCGAAAGCAGTATCAAAACTAAAATATTTAAAATCGGAAAACAGGTAAACTCGCATTCATTGGACATGTAAAATACTCTTGTTTACATTAAAGAGTACGATCCTTTGAAGTTTCGAATCTTGTGTTCACTATCAAGTGACATTTAACTGATAAGATGTAGTTATGTCTTATTTTGTAACCGGAAGTAGTAGCTATTCATTTTTGGTAGTTTTTTTTAATATAGCGAGTCTCAGCTGGTGTGTCTGCAACCGGGAAGGGTGCAAAAATAATTCAAGCAGAATAAAAACAAGGCCTTTTGTTTATACTTCTAACTTTACTTGCTTACTTGAAACTGCAAAACCACCGTTAGGGGTCGAGAATCATCTCAACTACAAATAAATACAATAATTGGGGCAATATTGGTGAATCAATTTCACTCCCAGTTCCAGCAGTTTCATGTTGTTATGGGACTCAGCTTGCTCCCCACGAAGATGAGGCATCAGATGGAAATATGACTTTCCACTCAAGCCTTATTCAATTAGTCACAATCAATAGGAGGCAGAGTTAGTCCCTTGGATTTGAGATGGATGCATACGTCACAAGCAACGTTAATACAATTTATATTATAATACAATACAATGGAAGCTCTAAGGGTGAATGCAACTTCTAAACCAAATGTTCCCACAAGAAATTGTGAACATTGTGTATCACCTGATAAGTTAACAGCTGTAATACTGAGCCAGCAAAACAACTGCAGTAGTGACTCATGGATCAATTACACAGGGGCCTGGGTAAGTATAAAGTACAGTAAAACCCTTCTACCGATGTACTTTAAGTGCATACGGCAGCAAACCTGCTGGCAGCTATCTACTAATTATGGCTACCAGCAGCCAACTCCTGGCTTCAAGTGGTATCATCTCTGGCTACCGTGGACTGCTAACAGTTAGCAGTAGTACTGGCATACTGTTCCCCATGTTAATGCTAATGGCACATTCATTTTAGCAGTGGCACTGAAATCCGCTAACGAGTGTCGGGTTCTAGCAGCTGCCATTACTTTGACAATGAAATACAGCATTCCATCGCATAGCTAACTATGAGCTAGGCATTTAACTTTAGGCTAGAACTAGCAACTGTTATTTGCACTGGCACTGAAGTACTCAATTTGAAGTAGCAATATAACAATGTCTGTGAAATTTTGTAAAATAAAAAAATATACCATTAGAAAAACATGGTATGTGCACGGCAAAAGGATATTGCAGAAAAACATTCCTCAAAACTCAATTTCTAGAATAGAAATAGAAATAGAATAGAAATCCCTTTATTGTCATTGTACTCAAGTGTGCAACGAGATTAGAGGGCTCCCCTCTCCAGTGCAATACAACAATAATACAGACAAATATATAAATTAGATAAATAAAGAAGACAGTGCAATGGAATTCAGTACTGAATAGGGCATATAGAAACACATCACAATGCTGTTTTGCGAGGTTAGGGTGGTCTCGTGTGTGTGTGAGAGTTCAGTATGGAGATGGCTCTCGGAAAGAAACTGTTTCTCAGTCTATTGGTCCTTGATTTGATGCATCTGTAGCGCCTGCCAGAGGGCAACAGGTCGAACAGGTGTGAGTTTGGGTGGGTATTGTCATTGACGATGTTGAGAGCCCTTCTGAGGCACCGGGCGGTGTAGATGTCCGACAGTGGGGGAAGAGGGCAGCCAATAATCCTTTGCGCTGTTTTGACTGTCCTCTGGAGCCTCACTCTGTCCGCCTCAGTGCAGCCGCTGTACCAGGTGGAGACACAGTACGTCAGCAGGCTCTCGATGGACGAGTGGTAGAAGGCCAGCAGCAGCTTCCTGTCCAGGTTGAATTTCCTGAGGACTCTCAGGAAGTGCAGACGTTGGCGGACCTTCTTTACCACTGCTGTGGTGTTGTGACTCCAAGAAAGGTCATCGGAGATCTGTACTCCCAGGAACTTGAACGTGTGGACCCTCTCCACACACACGCCTTCGATGCAGAGGGGGGGCGGCAGCGTCTTGTTCCTCCTGAAGTCGACGACAATCTCCTTTGTTTTGGGACTCATCCAATTTGAAAAATTCTTGGTGCTTTGTACTTAGGGTGAAGTGGCCGTGCAATCAACTTTTGGCATTTTGACAGAAAATGGAAAAATGTTATCCTGTTGCCAATTAAAGCTTGCGACACACTTGTCCGTCAATATGCCGCTAGCGCTAACAGCTACGCAGCGGTGCCCAAGTACAGGGCTCAAGAATCCTGATCCAGGCTATTTTCGATGTCTCTCTCTTCCAATACACCTGCTTCAAATGATTTGCTCCTCAGCAAACTCGAAGATGCCTGATAACCATTCTGATCAGGTATGTTGGAAGAGGGAGAAGAGGACGTTTGAACAATGCGATGAGTTTCCAAACAGACAAATTTCCGAACGTGTCCAAAGATAAACAGCCTGCTAGCTAGTCAACCTGAGGCTAATTTTAATAACTAATGTTGGCGTAGTGGCACTAAAATATTCCATCGTGCAAACTAGCAACATGCTAGTATGTCAACCTGTGGCTAGTGCTAGCCGCTAATATAAGAAGCTAAAACGCGCCAACTTACTGCTAACATCACGCTAGTTTATTTTTATTTACGGCGAATGATAGAAGCTTATGTTAGCAGTGGCATAAAAGTTCCTCAATTTACTGATAATGATGTGCTAGCTAGTCGGTCAACCTGTGGCTAATGTTAGCTGCTAATGCTAGCATTCGCACTGAAAGATTACATCTTACAGCGAATGTTATGTTAACTAGGCAATTTACATATAATAATTTTCAATAAAACAGAATACAATTTATGTCTTCGTAGACTTAGATTCCCGTCATTATGACCTCATCGCACGCATCCCTGAATACTGATTCAGGCTCTGTAGTTTTCTGCTGCTTCATTCTCAAAGTTGTCATTTATTTTGTGTTCTAAAAATAGCCTGCTGCTATCATTACGGAGTGTTGTTGAGATGAACAGAAAAATCACTTAGTCCTAATTGATTCAGTCATCCAACAAGGATGAACTAACAAGATTCATAAGTGCTGTGAGAGTGTACGTGACGCTTCCTGGACGTCCTTGACGCATCGCGCTATTGTGCGCGTGCGTTTGCGATCGTGTGCGTGTGTGAGTGCGCGCGCGCGTGTGCGCGTCTAAAAATGTGTGCACGTGTCACATCACACATCAGCGAGTCGGTGCCTTCAAACAAAAAGATCGCCTCCCTGGAACAAACCTCATTCGCACTCTTGCGCTCCGCATCTTTGTGACTGTCATATTTGTTTCGAGGAGTTGGTTGGGTATGGGACATAAATCCAAAATAATGAATAACTACTCAATATTTGTCCTCTTGATACCTTTTGTAAGATATAGAAAAGCAGCAAGGAAGGCTTTTAAACTCTCTTAACGATCTTACAAGCATAAAAGTAATTTAACACCTGTTTAATAAATAGAAATAAAACAAAAACAAAGTAAAAGTGCCCAAAATATCATCGCTACATCCTTTTCAAAGCACATAAGGAACAACGAACGGGGTTGTTTAGCATTTTTATCTGTCATACAAGCGTAAAAAGAAATTAACCATGCAAGGTAAAACTAAATCAGATTAAAGTAAAAGTACCATAATTACCTTATTGGCCCGTCATCCCAAGTCAAGTATATGAGTAGCACTCTCTGATCAATGTAATATTCATGTATGTATTTTTTCACCTAAGGCATCAAAAGTCTGGAAATTTTCTTAATCTAATGGAATCTTGTAAAAGATGATGCATGTTTTCTTCTACATTAACGATGTAGGCAACACCCCACAGGCTTCTGAGGTTCCCTTCCGCGTGACTAATGGCTTTGATGCGCAGCGCCTAAAACCCATTCCTCAAATGGCTAGACGATTTAAAGGTTGCCTTTGTTATCGGCCGTTCCGGGCCAGATGACAATAGAGGAAAATTTATCGACACGCATCGACCACAAGCTGTCCTCTTTTTCAAGTTTTGAGCTACCGCAGTAATAAAAGTATTATTACACCAAAAAGGTTCCTTAAAAATGAATCTCTTATATTAATTATTTTGGTCTGGAGTCTGGACCACCCAACTTAATCTTTTCCTGTAATATTTTCCAGTGGCGGTCCAGAGCAACTTGGTCCCTCCCAAGAAGGCCCAGTCGGGCATGGTGAAGTCCAGCCTGGTCCAGGCTAGCGTGGCCACCATGCAGAACCCGATGGGCTGTGAGCACAAAGCCAACGGCCACTGCACCCTGCCTCGCCTGTCCATCTCGTCGCGCTCGGCCAGTGTGGTGGCCAGCTTGGACACCGGCTGCGACGGCTCGCTGGCAGCTCTGCACTCGGTCATGAAGTGGAAGACCGTGCTGGCCGTGTTCATCGTGGTGGTCCTGTATCTGGTGTGTGGGGGTCTGGCGTTTAGGGCGCTGGAGCAGCCCTTTGAGAGCGACCAGAAGACCAGCATCACTCTGGAGAAGGCTTCCTTCCTGGCAAGACACTCGTGTGTAACGCCCGACGAGCTGGAGGCTCTCATCAAGGTGAGTTGATGAGAGCGATTTTATAAATGGCCATCGGCGGGGTTAATTGGGTGATTAGTCCCGGTTTCATTGGCTGGTCACGTCCCCTGGAGATTTACGGCGGCTGAATCGTTTATGTGCAGAATGTCCTCAGTAAAAAGGAAGCCTTCAATCTCGACTTCCATTATGTTAACGGCTGCGTTTTGGGTGACGAGAATGATCGCACGCCTCTGTGCGGCAATTTGTATTTAGGCAAAGGTGAGATGTATTATTTTGATTATTTCTTTCTTTGTTAGTCTGATTACACAAAAAAAAGACCTCACTAATTTTTCAAAAACGCAGTCGAAGGATTTATCATTCCACTCAGAATGAAAAATGGCCGTCAGCCTTATCCATGCACCAGGAAATAGCCTGATCCCGAGTTACATGTTCTGTCACCACAATTCTGACGATGACGCTTAATATTGGTTAACTGTCTTCCACTAATTATCATAACAATTTCCAGATTTTCTTTATTTCACGAACCGACAAGCGATGGTGTGGCAAGTCTTATCATCGGACTTCGGTTGTGTGCAGTTCGATTATTCCTCCGCTTACATCCTTCAGGTGGCATATTTGCACGCTATCTGGGGGATTGCTATGACATTCATTTATGTCATCATTTTTGCCAATTCATTTCTTCCTGTGACATTTTAGCTTGGCGACAGCTTGTAGGCCTGAGATACCCGAGGTATGCAGTTCCCAGTTTTGCGATGGACCTTTTCTTGGAAACGTTGCTTGAATTTGATATATTTTGTTGCTGGTTGACAACCAGTAGAAGTGTATTAAATTTCCATTGCACAAAATAAACTGATAATCATGGCATTAATTTGTAAAAAAGTTTTTTATTTTTTATTTTTTTTTTCGGAGTGGTCGTACTGTTAAAAAGAAGTAAACATAACTAGCAACGCAGTCCTCCAACCGAAACTCAAATCAATGCGATACAACACATAACGCTCCGTGACACTTCACATATGTTGACAACTTATGGTAAACATTGTTACATAACACAACATAAAAGTCATCCGTGGGGAGGAAAGGTTAGATAGCCGTCGATCCTTCGTGAAGCATTGCGTGAATGTGAACAACTGGCATTTAAAGTTCAGCCTCTGGGGACTGATCAGGTGTTTATTAGAATGAAGATGTTTATCTGAGAATAGACCAACCGCGTCTCTATGGAACGGAAAAAGGTCACGATCCAAAGCATACCACATCATGTGCCAGCCAAGCAGTCATCCGTCGACCTATATTCAGTCAAGTGGGATTTGAAAGACAGCTCACACACACCTTACACGACTTTTTTTTTTTTTTTTGGTGCGAAATGTGTTATACTTGAGCAGCACTCACTTCGTTTTATGAACCTTGCGACCTTTTACCCGTAGTTTCATAAAAGATCGAGTCAAAGTCAATGCGGCAGTAAAAGAAATTTTGCAGTCTATTATATGTATTGTTTTTCTCTCGCTCTCTCTCGTTCTCGCTCTCTCGTTTTGGTTGAATTGCTACCCACCCGTTATTATGCAAATTTAGGAGCAGATTCAGTGTAAGGTTTTATGTCAGATTTTCACTTTTTTAACTGTCACAAAACAGTAAGTATTAAAAAAAGAAAGATAAAAAATGGTGAGTTTGATGCTAGTCATTTAGTTACATGCTACTTAGCAGATGTCTTCTGAAAGTATTTAACGTAATTATCGTGAATTAATTGTGCTGCTTGTATTCAACGACGCAGCCCGATGCTTATTTACGGTTCCACATATTCCCACATTTACTTCCTTGTGCATTGTTGCCCTGATTTTGTGAAGAAAAATGCAGGTATAATTGCGTTTTCAAATTATTGTTATTCCACAATAACTTTAACTATTTGCATGTTAAACACTTCTAAGAGAGCAACAATTTACTTGGAAGAAAATGGTTTGATTCCAAAAATCTTTGCCTGTATTTCACCTCAAAATGACGTGTTGGGCGTTGAGATTGACACCTTAATTCAGTTTTTCAAAATAAGTTTTAAGAGCAGTTTTTTATCAGTTTTAGTATTAGTTTTAGTTTATTTTATATACGGCATATTTGTGGAGTGCAATTGCATTAAAGTAAAGTACAATTTCCAAACAACTATTCAACCGTCCTTCTTCCGTATATGTATATGGAAATTTAGGACAACAAATTCTAGATAGTTTTAAACCTGTTTCAGTCAGCTACCTGGAAGGAAACCAGAATTCCTTACAAATTGTAGAGCGAGAACCTCAAACTGCGAAACAGACGTGCTAATCACGAGTCCGCCATGCTCCTTTGAATCATATCCTTCCAGAAAATTCTGATGGTATTCAACTGTAATATGCTCTCACTTCTTCGACTAATAATAAAAATAATTACGCCCCCTTGACATCCTCTTAAACTTGGAATAACCCCGACGACGAGGGAACCGAGCACATGCAGTGGCCCACTTTCCGCTAGAACAGTTTTGTTAACATCTTGAGCACTGGTGAATTTTGGTCTGTCTCTCCATATATAAATATATATATATTTTTTACACTCCATGCCCACCCACACACGCAAGCATCCATCCCTCTTCCTTACTATCCTCAGTCTCACAACGAGATGCTCGCCAGAGTTTGTGGAAATCGATGAGAGCATCTCGTGAAAGGCAGGGGTAGGAAATGAAAACCTTTAGCGTGTTGTGTTAGGCAAAGGGGGAGTCCGGAGGGAATCAATTATTCATCGTGCACGGTAGGAGTGGGAGAGCTCCTGCGGTGCCGGGAGCACCGGGCCGGCAAATGAGCCCATTTGGGAAACGCGTGAGGATATAGAACACCAGCAATGAAAGCTAACAAGCTAAACATCAGCAGGAAGTGAAAGCTAACAGGCTATTTGCTAACTAATGGCTTTCAAGCGCTGAAGGAATGATTACACCTAATTAAAGCCGCAACTAAAGATCCTGGCATCCTATTTTTTTTCTTGGCAAATTCTCCAAATGATCCTCAAGCTGACACGATGCTCCACCCACATGAGGTGCCGTAGTCCAGTGGTTTGTCAAACGTTTAACGCCAAGTACCACCTAAAAAAAAAAATACAGTAGTGTGCTAAGCTCATGTGTTCATCAAAAAACGGGGCGGTGGCTATATACTTTAAAAATATTTGTAATTTATCGTAAGCCACTTTTACAATATGCATTATTTTAAATCTAGCATTGTGCTTAACTGTTGAAAATAATAATAATAATTATAATAATAATAATAATGATTCAATATCATTTTATGTCTAATAATAGTTAAATAATAAATACAATCTTAAAAAAAATGAGAATTGCTGTCATTGGCAAAAAACAAAACAAAACAACAGAGCAATTTGCTGTAGAATCGTCCATCTTTTTAAATTCATCACTACCTGTCCCCAGCCCTAAAATTTGCCGTCCGGCCGGGCCCGCGGGCCGTACCTTTCCGACCCCAGGACGGACTGCCCCGCTCTGTTAAATACATATAAAACACACTGCTTTAATTAAGAAACATGAAGATGTCCATCACCACAAGTATCGGTTTCAGTAACGGTTCATAACTACTGCTACGTCGATGCTAGCTTTGCTAGCCCACCTAAAGCGTTTCACAATGTGTTAGCATTTAGCGTGTGAGATATTATAGGGCTAAGTTACGTGGTTTGGTGAAATACAATAATGTGTATTTCTTTTTGTTTCATGTTAAACTTCACGTGGAGTGGCAATAAATAACTCGAAGCTAGCACACTGGCCATATTTCTTGAAGAATTGTTTTTGCTACGCCTCCGTGCCATCCGCCTCTGTGGATATATCTGAATCCGAATACCAGGCCGTGCTGCTGCTCCATTGAAGGTTCCATCATCAATGTGTTTGTGTTCTTTCAGCAGTGTAGCGTGGGGGCGACTCATTCATGTCAGTCTTTTTTTTTGTGGGGGCGTTTGGAAGACAGCCTCAGGAAGAAGAATGGCTTAAAAAAAATAAAATAATAATAATCATTGACAGACTCTCAAATGCCTGTGCCGCCATGTTTGCTCTTTCAGCATCCACCTACCCGCTGTGAGCGTCCCCCACATTGCCCATCCTTATAATTACCGCTGCCAAACGTGCTGTGGCACAATGTGACGCCGTGCCATTACGTACAGGCTGCATTTAGTGATGAGTCACGATTCCGCACACCTGCAGCACCATTACGTCACCGCACGTAGACGATTTTTTTTTCGGATGTTGTAATACCCTCACCGTCCGCCACAGAAGGCGCACATTTATGAGCATAATGCTCAGTTTTGATTGCGGTATTAATTAGTAGTGGTGTAGCGCTGCACTTTGTTTTATTATAAACTGTAACAAGCCATAGTAATATGAATAAACAATACTTTTATATTTTTACTTGCTAAGAAGATAAAACAGTTAAAGCGCTTTTAAATAACATTATTTTGATTTTGACAAGTAAAAAAAAAAAATATATATATATATATATATACATATATATATATATATATATATATATATATATATATATATATACATATATATATATATATATATATATGTTTTTTTTTTTTTAAATGCATATATCCAAATGTGGTCATTTTTTTTCTAAACTACATACATACTATACAAAAATAATGAAGATAGATAATATGTTTTGGCTTCAAAATACAAAACTATATGTATGTACAGTTTTTTTTCAGTGAAAGCCAAAATTGTTTTTGTTTATTATTATTAAAAAAAATAATAATGAAAAAAAAAATAAAAATCCAATGTACACAAATCTTATAAAAATGAAAATGCTCATGACTGCTTTAAAAAAAACAAACGTGTAATATCTCCAAATATGGGGATTTTTTTTAGGGTGTGTTTTCAAACAACAAAACCAAAATATATCTCACAGGCTCCAAGCAAGAGAGCTGCTGTCTTTTGCATGTTACTTCACAATCTACAAATTGCAGAAACGACGACTATAGTTGAACAAATATTTTAAAAATGACTTTCAGTTCAATGTTGCTGTTTTTTTTTTAAGCCACCCCCCCCCATCATATTGTAAGCCTCTTTTTGTTCCTGACAATCTCACAGCATCCAAGGAGACACTTTTGTTTGGCAGCTATCGGCGTAGCTCAAGCTGGCCAGCATGACGATAAAGACATTAGTGAAAGTACTGCAGTGTTTGGCGGCGTGTCACACTTTTATTTATATATTTATTTTTTATGGAGCAAGCGTCGAAGGGTAAGTTCTCTTGCCGATTGAGCCAGAAAGACATTTTATCCCTCCTGTAACCCTGTGTATGATAAGGCAATGTTTCACTACAAAGAAAAGCCATGGTTTGTGTCGAAAATACCATATTTTAAAATGAAAATGCAATATTTTGATCTAAAAATGCCATGTTTTGATACGGAAATGTTTGAGCGAGTGGCGGCTAACGCTCTGAACTGGTCGCCAGCCAATCGCAAAATGTTTGATACGAAAATTGAATCTTTTCAAATATGTTTCGTAATTATGCGTCTTTAAAACAATCACTCAGCTTCGCCATTTAGTCTCCTTGCTTAATGCTAACGCTAAATAGCATCTTGCGGTGCTATACAGTTGGAACGCAAATGGTGCAGCAGTATAATGATGATGTATTGTGTAGAAAGACAACATAACAGTCAAATATTTTTTATTCTCTGCAAATAACTAATATTAATGCTGTACTGATGAGATGAGAGGAGCCGGTCACTGTGTGACCAAGGCACATCAGAAAAGGTAGCACAGTTGACTAATGCAATGTTCAATTTTTCTCAATTCTATTTTACTTGATTTTATTTAATAAAATACAAAATTCGGGACAGCTATTTTTTCTAATTAAAATACACATTACAGTATTTTTTGTTGTTTAACAGAGTAATGGAATTTCTATTCAATTCAATATGAAAAGAGGATTTTCAATCTGAGTGTTTTGAGGAACAAAATAGATTATTGAAGCCTGCAAAATCCAAAACGCATTTTACTACAAAATCGCATTGTTTTATCATTGTATAAAAATTAAAAAAAAAAAGTGCTATATTACGACAGAAAAAGGCAATTTTTGACACAACATTGCAATGTCCCTCCCCATGCAAAAAAAATATATTTTTCATCCAAAATAAGATTGCCCCCGAAAAACAAGGCAATATTTTTCCCCCCAAAACATGTTTTTATCACAAAAACACAGTCTTTATCCAACAATACGTGCAATGATTTGCCATAAGTGCAACATTCCCACACAGAAATGCACTATATTGCCATGAAAGTGCCGCAGTAACCAACGTTTTACTGCAAAATGCAATTATTTCGCCCTCAAAATTAAAGCACATTGTTCTGCTGCTGTGCAAAAAAACAAAACAAAAAAAAAAACAAACGGGTCCTTCAGGAGTCCTCGTGCCTGCAAAGTGCACGTGCACTATGCAGGATTTTCCACATCTTCAATGCAGCACCGTGTTGGCTGGCAAACAGATGGCTATAAATAGAACAGCTCATAAAATATTCAGACATATTGCAAGGCTATTTATAGCCATTCCACCACTCGGGAAGTAGGTTGTTCGCAGTCTAATTTGATATTTGTTATGGCTTATTAAATTCATCTAAAAAAGGGTGGATGGATTTGACATGAAGTGAAAACAGTGCAGTACTATGAATAGTAGTATGTGCGCCTGAAGTGGTTCGTCAGTCTGCTTTGAAATGTATGTCACGAGAGTAGATGCATATTTCATAATGCAGTCGCTCTTAAAAAGCTTGCACATAATGTGTGGGGGCGGCCCGGAACGAGGGCGCAGTACGTTCAAGGGTGCTATCAAAAGAATTTACCAGCACACAAATGCGGTGTTTTCACAGAAAAGCACAGCATTCAATGCAATGTACTGCCATTAAAACATCATACAGTGGATATAAAAAGTCTACACACCCCACGTTATCAGGTTTTTGTTCTTTTCGGTTTGTCAGAAGCACTTTACATGGTGGGTGATCGGGGCTGATTCCCATCGATCATGAGACTGAATCCGATTGGGTAATCTGAACACAGCAACGTCCCCAGAAATTAAAGGTGTGTGCACAAATCTGCAACCTCATTACGTCAGTTGCTTACTTTTATTTTCCTTTTCAAAATTTTTCTTTTTTTTCTTAAATTCAGTTGTTTGTGTTTCAGGTCAAATTAACGATGGAAAAAGTTTTGATTGAATTTTTGGGATTTTTTTTTTACTTAACTTGGTCTCATTTGCGGTGGGTAGACTTTTCATTTGTATTAGCACAAGAAGCCATCGTTTTGCCTCAGAAAGCAGCGGTTTGCAATGAAATTGTCATATTTGAATTAAATATTCCATATTTTACCACGTAAATGTGGCATATTGCTGCAAAGCAGTTGTTTTCCGCAAAATTATTTTGCAACTAATTATGTATGCTCCCCCACCCCCCAAAAATGAGTGTTGAGCCAAAAATAGAAGATAGACAAATAGAATTATTTTGCATTGCCACAAAACCACAAAATGTTGCCGAAAAAAAAAAGAAAATTTAACTGAAAAAAAAACAAAACGTATTTTGCCACAATTTATTTATTTATTTATTTATTTGCAAGATTGAATTTTAACTCCAAAAAGACAAAAAGTCTAAATCAATGTCTTCGTCAAAAAGGCACTCTATTACAATTTGAACACAGTATTTTATTTTATTTTTTTTTCACAAAAACACATTCTTTCCCTCAGAAAAACAATAGTTTAGAATTTAGACATCAGAGCTAATTTCTCCATTTCTCCTTTCTCTTTTCTGGTTATACCAACACTGGAAGACTTTTTGAATAAAACCTGCCTTTTGATCACGCCACCGGGAACATTGGCTCATGCACAGCGTCGTCTGAGTTGTCTTTTTAAATCCGAGGCAAGAGACAAAGTGCACGTTGCCATGGAGACAGGAAAACAAAGAATTCACACAAAACAGTGGTGAGCGAGAAAGAGAGCAGATGGAGATTTTATGGAGCCGTAATGAAGCACAAGCATGAATAATGTCACATTGAATGTAAAGCTGCAATGTGTGTTTTATTTTTTTCCGATGCAGAACAGTGATAAAAATGCAGGATGTAGTTTGTAGTTTGCGTGGACATAAGATGACATGCATAGTAAATAAAAATGAAAGTATTTTTTTGCGTGTGTTTGCAGCATTCCATCGACGCTGTGAGTGCTGGGGTGAGTCCAATCGGCGACACCTCCTACAACTCCAGTTATTGGGACCTGGGCAGCGCTTTCTTCTTTGCCGGAACCGTCATCACCACCATCGGTAACTTAACAACATCCCCCTTCTGGATAACATATTTCAACTCTGAAAAATTTTGTATTTTGCCACAAAAAGGCTATGTCTTGCTCCTTCCTATAAAGTGATGGTGGTGCTTCAAAAGTGCCATATTTTATCAAAAAGTCAGTGTATTGCCACCAATTAATATTTAATACATGGTAAATAAGCACAGAAATGCTATTTGGACACAAAAACATTATTTTATAAAGAAATTTGTTGTCGCCCAAAAAAGCAGGTTCTATTAATTTTAAATAAATAAAAAAATAATTTCGTGAAATATATACTTTTTAATTACTAATTTTCTCCGCAAAAAAAAAAAACGCTTTGCTCAACTTGTCAATGCATGGCGATTTTCTTTTTTTTTTTTTTTTAAATCTTTGAAAGTCTTAATTCTCGTAACGTTTGAACTTGTTTAATGTAAAACGCCACTTTACCGTTTTCAACAAAGCCTGAAAGGTAAAAACAAGCACTTGTTTCTCACATCTTGCATTTTTTTTCTCTCATATTGCAATGTTTATTCTTGTAATGTTTCAACTCTCTCTTTATGTAACCTTATTTATTTATTTATTCTTTTTTTTTTTTTTTACTGCAAAGCAGTACAGATCAGATGAATTTGTTTTAGGATTCGGTCGGAAATCCGGATTATCGTTATAAACAAAGTCATTGTTATCGAACATAGTGAGAGAGACAAATTTTTCTTCTCCTATGAGGACAATTTAATTACCGATTTTCTGTGGTCTGACTTCGGCCTGACCCTTTTCTCCAGGAACGTTACATAAGGGCTTCTATTGACGATGTTGCGTAAGGGCATCATCTTAGTCTTAATGTTCGACAACCTCCTCATTTCCTCCCTTTGGACCACCTTTCGATGTCCTTATTAAGGTTTGATTACGTTTTATCAGCTTGTCAGCAAGGCCAAATTCAATGATGCCAAGGCAGAATCTTGTTTTCATTTCTTTGAATATATCAAAATGGTAGTTTGCAATTTTTGATGTGTCTACAGGTTATGGAAACATCGCTCCCAGCACGGAGGGCGGGAAGATCTTCTGCATTCTTTATGCTATTTTCGGTATTCCTCTTTTTGGTTTCCTGTTGGCCGGGATCGGAGATCAGCTGGGGACTATCTTTGTGAAAAGTATTTTGAGAGTGGAGAAGATCTTCAGGGTGAGTTGCAAGATATTGACGAAACATTCTACTGTTTGGCTTGAGTGATGCCTCCATTACTCTGACAGCGTTCTTTGGCCATTGCTCCCCCCGGCAGCAAAAACACAAACAGATCAGCCAGACGAAGATCCGGGTGACGTCCACCATCCTCTTTATTTTTGCCGGTTGCATCGTGTTTGTCACCGTTCCTGCTGTCATCTTTAAACACATTGAGGGCTGGACCACGCTGGAGGCCATTTACTTTGTCGTCATCACTCTCACCACAGTGGGGATCGGCGACTATGTGGCGGGTTGGTATTCAACCTGACGTGTGCTCGCAATCATCAAGAGCATCTTGACTGATTGTTTTGTTTTTTTTTGCTTCCAGGCGGAAACCGCAGAATTGACTACATGAAGTGGTATAAGCCATTGGTGTGGTTCTGGATCCTGGTGGGTTTGGCCTACTTTGCCGCCGTCCTCAGCATGATCGGAGACTGGCTTCGAGTGCTGTCCAAGAAGACCAAAGACGAGGTAGGGTTCTTTCGATGACATGTTCACCACACCTGAGGACAAAAGTATTATGAGCTTGGTTTCTGGTCGCTTGTCCCCTGCGATTAAAAATCCATCAGCCCAGTTTCGCCAATAGTCAACTACGATGGAAACATCTCGTAGTGTAGATGCTTCGGATTGGTCTGCTCTCAGATTTTTCTCAGGAATTCACTCTGGAGCGATTGATTCCACAAAGTGCTTTTCAAACTTTCCCAGGTTGCTGCTCATGCAGCCGAATGGAAGGCGAACGTACGAGCTGAGTTCCGGGAAACGCGGCGGCGGCTGAGCGTCGAGATCCATGACAAGCTCCAGCGGGCCGCCACCATCCGCAGCATGGAGCGCCGCCAGCTTGGTCTGGAACAGCGGGCCCACTCTTTGGACATGCTGTCGCCTGAGAAGAGGGCTGTTTTTGCCAGTCTGGACACGGGCCGCTATAAAACCTCTTCCCAGGAGAGCATCGATACAAAGCTAAACAACCTGCGGCTGAAGGGCGCCTGCGAGAACTACGAGCACCGCAGCGTTGAGCAGATGCCGCAGACAGCGTCCTCGTCGGAGGAGAATCTCTTCAATCTGCGCTTTGGCACTCTCACCAAGCTGGCCAGGCGCAGCAAGAACCGCGAAATCCGGAGAAACATCCCTGGCGATTCTCGACGGGCCAGCGTCGGCGTCGGCAATGGCAACACTATGGTTGACGAAGAACGGGGTGAGGGAGAGGAAGAAGATTGCGAGCTGGATGAGGAAACCCAGGAGCGAAAAGAGAGAAACACCAGTTTGACAAACCTGTCACAGTTTTCTACGGATCGCTCCAAGTTGAACGGGTGCATACCGGAACTGTCTAAACACCAGGATGATTAGGTGTTCTTTGGAGAAATTCATCTGATGGACAGATAAAGACTATTAGTAGGAGTCTACTCATGCCCCTTGATGCATAGTCCAGAATAATCAATTGGAAGAATTTCTGGACTCCAAGGAGCATTTGTACCTCAACCAGTTCTTAAAAGAACCAGAATGTTTCGCTGTTCTGTAGAGAAACTCATCAGATGGAGGGACATTGACTGAGCACCTTCCCGCTTCATGAGGTACCCCGCAAGAATTGTACCTCACAGATCATTTCTGAACTCCAGAAGATCCAAGGTGAACGTTCACATACCAGAACTGTGAAAAACCAGACCGCTTAGCTGCTTGCTCAAGGAAAGCACCAGACAAAGTTTTATAGACTGTCTGAAAGATTCCACTCCTGCCCTTCAAACTGCAACCTAGAAGAACTTAACCCCTTTGAGAATAATAGAAACATAGAAGAATTAAAAACTTCTGGTCTTCTTTATTGGCCCTTCAAGTTGAAGAAGTACATCCCGAAACTGTCCAAAACCAGATTGATTAACTATTCACAGGAGAATCTTATCAGACGGACACATATTCGCTCATCCCTCCAGGTACCATCTAAAACTGTGGTAGGGCACTCCGGTTCCAGGAGAACCATATCCTGCCTGTTTCAGATCCCTCCCTACTCCAAAAACACCCGATTCAAGCGATCAGCACATCCACAAGCTCTGGAGAAGCCTGAAACGAGTCCTAATTATCTCAATCAGGTGTGTTTGGAGTAGGGCGAGGTCTAAAACAGCCAGGATATGGCTCTCCAGGAACTTAAAAGAATGGTACCCCATTGGGATATATTTCTCGACTTCATGGAGCGCTCCAAGGTTTGCGTACCAGAACTGTCATAAACCAAAACAATGAAACGGTTACTAGAAAACCCATCTGACAAAGTGATTTTCCGAAGGAGTCCTCTCCAGCCTCTCAATGTACAATCTAAAAGAATTGTACCCCGATACCTGGACTCCAAGGTCGATGTGTGTTGCTCTCCACAAAGTCTGGTACAAGTCACAGGTGAGTCTCTCATCCCACTGGCGAGCCTTTGCAGCGTCTTCATTTTCGCAGCAGTCCACGGGCATGTCGAAGAAATGTGCCTTTTCCGTTTTCCTCAGTTCGCTTGGAGCTGCTCCCGGGAATTTCTGTCATGGTGCCATAAAATCACGGGACGCGAAACCTGTTGCCCAAAAAAACAAAGCAAAACTGAGAAGACTGTAGTCTCAATACCTCATTGCAACTGTTTTTTTTTTCTTTGGCTATCATCACGGTGTTAGCTAGCTAGCTAGCTTGCGCCTTCTCAATAATGTTATAAAAAACAACTTGGACATGTCAATGCAAATCATCATCCAGCTTGGAGGTGGGTTATCGATTGCCGCTTTATTGTATGGTGGTAAAGGCCTTGGATCACCAAACACACTTTAAGTGACTGTAAACCACATCATGCTAATCAGCAATCGCGCATGGAGTTGTGTTCTTAAAATGCAATGCACTTCTCTCGCATTTGTGGGGGAAAGAAATCCGGATTGTTCGGCACTTACTTTTTTGTAACACCACATTTTTGTACTCACCAAGCATGTTTTTGCAGATTTTAAATAATTTCTTTTCGACATCAGTGGGACACTTGTGTTGTTGGTCATTTCATCCCGAATACTCAAATTCACCGATACGTGTAATATCGGACCTGGGATTGGTATGATAATCAATAACGGATCATCAAAAGTGAGTGTTCACTACTATGTTGACTTTATTTGGTACTTCTTACCGAAGGTTAATGGAAAATAACAGTTGAGTGATTAATTGGTTCATCAAGGAACACAATTTACAACCCATCCCAATACATTTAAAATCTATTTACATGGTACAAAAGGTTTTTGTTAATCCTGCAGAACACATCTCAATGTGTCCTAAAATGGATTATTGGCATTTTAAAAGGGCGATTTTACTAAGAAATGGGCTCGATGGTTATAACCTCTTCATGACCATGACTTGTGATGATTTGATATGTGTTGAAAAGTTCACGTTAACTGTATCCAGTGCCTTTTTTTGAAGATAATAAATATGGCAAAAGAAATGCAGTCGTCTTCTCCTTACATTTGCGTCTCAAATGACAGCTTGGATTCTTGTGTTGGACTTCTAAAATTTCAACAACAGTCACACGGTGAAGCCTATTCTATAAATCCACCTGGTGAAAATTGCAAATTAAAAAAAATAAAATAAAAGAAATATATACTTTTATTTTGCTTTTCCCTTATGTTGGAATCTGAATCAATCTGTAAAGTTTTGTTTTTTTTTTATTATATTTTTAGGAAAAAAAAGTCTCAATCTCATGAGGAAAAAAGTAAAAAAAATAGTTTTCTTCCACAAAATATTAAAATAATCCCCACGATCCCAGTTTTCTATTTTAACATTAAAAAAAAGTTGCAATCTTTAAAAGGATGAGTACTCTTTGACTCAAGAAGAAATCAATTTTGCCGGCATAAAAAAAATGCAATTCTAAAACATTTTTTGTTGAAATTACATCAGAAGAAATTGAGGAAAATGTTTTATGATAAATCAAAACTTTTTCACAAAAGCTTTTTACCCCCAAGAAAGAAAAGTGATTAAAATAAAATCTTTCAAGATTTTTTTTTTAAAAGTCATACTTTGACAAAAGACATTTTCTTTCAAATATAATGCATATTTATTATAAAAACTAAAATCTAATGAGACTGGCGGAAAAATCTTTTTTTTTTCTATAATAAAGCTAGCTAACAAATGCGATTAAATGCAAACAGTTGGGTTGTATGAGAAATGCATTTCAATTTACTCGGACATCAGTTTCCTTCTGGTAAGTGTTGTGTCTGAGTTATGATCCATGTCAAAGCACATAATGCAAAATGAAATCAAAAGTGACCTTCATACACACTGTATTCATATATGGGAAAATTATATTTTATCTCGTTGCCCATTCTTATTTACCCTTCAACATCAGGAAATACGCACAGGGTGACACTGTAAAGTCATGTCATTCATTCGGCCCCACCCATCCTGAGGGATTAAAAAAAAAAACTCGTTTTTCTTATCTATTGAATATTTTCACATTCTATTCACCTTTTTTTGTTTTTTAAAGGAAACAAGTCATTATGTAATTAAACGTGATTCTGGCGGGCCTGCCTGAGGCCCTTGCATGCCCGCAGTCACGTGCGTCCAAATTTGTGCAGCCAGCTGGCAGCACCACAAAACAAATGAATCAAGCAGCATGAGATGGCTATAAATTGCGTGTGCGTGCGCGTGCGTGTGCGTGTGTGTGTTCATCCAAGGTGGACGTGACACCGCTTTCCTTTGGGTACATCTCTTGCATACACGTTTGCTTCGTGAATTCATCACGACTTGTTTTTGCTGCGCTTACAGTTTGACCTCCCATTTGTTCGGAGTAAGCAAGAAAATATTCTTATCTGTCATGCAAGTGTCATCGACCATTTCAGAATGTTTGCAAATAATGAGAATTTACCAGAAATTAAAACGATGACAAAGACAACTGCATGTAGACAAACAACCATTTATGCTCACACTTCCACCGATAGACATTTTCTTCTTGGGCAACTTTTTTTTTTTTGGGGGGGACTGATAGTCCGATACCAAATGACAGAGCAGCCGAAAGAAGAATATTGATTGGAAATTACACACTACATTGACCCTTGTTATCAACATTGCCGCTGAGCCTTCTTTTAGTTTCTTTACAATAATTAACTTACATTTGCATTGAGTCTAATCAAATTTCTTGTCATTGGATATGCTTGAGTACAGAGCAACAAAATTCACTTAACAGTTATAACCTCGCCAAAGGACATAAAAAAAAAAGGGAGATAGAATGCAGAAGCCTGATGGGCCGCCGGCATCCTGATTTTCTCAGATGAACACGAAAAACATTAGGGAAGGGGTAAAAAAAAAAAAAAAAAGAATGGAAAAGACAATATAACACATGAAAAAAAAACAAGAGTAGAAATGTGAATATAGTTAATTTTCCTAAGAAAAACTGTACATGCAGTGCTGTATAAATTAAAGTACATGAATGAATATCTTCCCATGCGATGAGCTGTTTAAAGAAAGATAACTGGTTTCTTTTCTCTAGAAAAAGTCACAATTCTGGGAAAAAGTCGAATGGATGTGCATAAAAATATGCTTGACATATGAAATCTTGTTCAACCATTTTGCATGTAAAGACTTTACGCTGAACTAATGCCAAAATGTGACACAATTCAACAGAAACCCATTTTGATCAATATGTATTAAATATTTGATAAAGCAGGAAACGGCAGAGAATTGTACGTCGTCATTGCACGGATGTAGCAAAGCATTTGCAGCTGGTTCAAATAAATAAGAAACTGCTTTTTGATGTGAAGATTGAGCAAGAGCTTTTGACAATTTCAAATCGGATGTGAGGAATCTAGCAAACCTAGTGTTTGAGCTATTTTGCCCTCTCATCTGGGAGCCGAAGATGAAGAAGCAGCAGGAGTTGGAAGAGGTGTGGATGCGCTGAAGTGCGAGACGGCGGCGGCCTGCAGGAACTCAGCATGCTTCACATCACATCCAACTAATTTAGTTCTAGATATCAAAGGCTGACATAATTTTGGGTTTTAATGATACAACACCTGAACCCACTGAAAAAAAACTGAGGGGAATAAAATTAATTAAAAAAGGTGGCTCTGTGATGTGAGAATTGGAATCAATAGTTAGAAGACAATGCTAGTAAAAAGATTTTAACAAAAAATAATAGTAACAATTATCATGTACTTTAGCACAAAATCATATTTGAAAAATGATTGCATAAATGCATCTAGCCATAAACAAACATACACAAAATAGTGATTTAAAAAAATATCTGAAAGTAAAAATCATTGAGAAGTTTATAGATCACCTTTTACAAAAAAAGTCAAGAAAATTGGGCTCACTTAAAATGAGCCATGGAAATATAATATAAACAAACAACAATAAAAATAGTCATTGCAACAAGTTGGTTTTAAAACTGTGCCAAACAAACCATGCGAGTGAGTCGCTGTGGCGACCCCTAACGGACTAAGATGGAAGGTGCAGCAACAACCACAACAACATTAAATGATAAAGAAATGCTCGGAGTGGGGAAATCAAATTTCTGGTAAGTTAAAGTGACCCACACAAAATATGTGGCCACAGTTTAGTTAATTTGGGATTTATTTAATAAAATGTAATCTTAATCTCTGAAAATAATTTTCTTGGTTGATGCGTATACGTACATTTTTGGACAGCAGAGAGCAGTATAGGAAGCCGGAAGTACCAGCGGTGCGATTGTTTTCGCGACAGGCTGCCGTAAAGTGGTGTGGTGTCGGAACACGCCATTCTGGTATGAGCCGTTGAACCAGCCGCAGTCGATCGCCTGAATTTACAGGTTAGTTATGTGCTGTAATGTCACAAATTACGCATGTGTTTTAGTAGTTTAATTAATATACATTTGAATATTCATGACACTATGCTAAAGGACTACCTATTCCATTTGGTGGGATTAAATTGCCAACATGAAGATAGCCGTGCGTGAGTTGGTGTAATGGCCGCTATGGTTACGTTTGAAGTTTTTGTGTACAAAGTTAAACCATGAGGTGAAGTGTTTTACAAAGATTTCTGATGTGTTCAATTCATTCTTTGATTAGGTTAATTTATGTGTTAATGTTTATAGGACAAGTAAACAATGCTTTTTTTTCTGTGATTGGCATGTGACATGACTACATTATTAGTAGCGACTATAAAGATTTCGCTTTTGTTCAATTAGTTTAATGACTATGCCCTAAAATATGTATTGTTGAAGGTATAAAGCCTATGAACAACATTGCTGTGCCTTTAGAATTTTCTTAGAAATTCTGGCAAGATCCATTGAACAAGCGACAACCAATCTCTTGTGCTCGTCATTTCTTCTGCATTTACAGGATTATTATCTGTTGACCTGCCTTTAATAGAAAGCCATTAAAAACAAATGTTGAATTAAAAAAAAAAAGTTTACTTGAATGTGAAATTGATCCAACAGAGAGTGGGGCCAGATTTGCAGGCATGTGGAAATGGAAAAACTCATTTGCCCAAACAGGATATAAAACATGGGTTAGGGTTTTAAATTAGGGTTTTAAGAAAGGGTTAGAGTTTCAATGACATTTTTTAAAATAAGGGTTAAAAATTAGGCTTTTAAACTAGGGTTAAGGGGTTGAATTAAGATTTCAAAAGGGTGTGGAGCCAAGATAGTTAGCATCCACGGCAAAAAAACCACCCCCTTTTTCTTTTTACAAATTTATTCAATTATAGTGAATCACAAAAGCTTATTTGTGCAAAATTAAAATGATTGAATACATGAAGTTTAAAAAATGTGTTTAGAATCACTCAAAAAGGTAAACGCAACGTGATAAAACGATGACGCTATCTATGAAACTGATATTATTAGCGTGGATTATATCATTATTTTTCATCACATGCCTCACGTGCTATACGTGCACATCTGCTTTGCTTTTATTTATTTATTTATTTATTTATTTTTTTTTGGGTGGGGAAACGTATTTTTTCCCTGTTAGCGCTGCCCTCACGAAGCTGAATTTCCAAAGAGAGATCATGGTCACTTGTGCAGTTATCAGTTCGAGGAAAAACCTATTGATCATCACTTATCGCCATTGCCACAAGATGAATGTATCCTGAAGAACCAAGGACAGAGTAAGGTGACCAAGAATGGAATATTGAGGCTGAAGGGCCACCGTGTTATGCTGATGCAGGTTCTTCAGCCGTTATTGCGGCGAACCGCATAATGTGAAACGGGTGGATAGACGGCAAAAAGAGAAGGAGGGAGGAGAAGGGTTAGCGCTCACATGGCATAGCACATGCTCTTCACCGAACGTTTTCTCATTAGGACGTGTCACGCGTGTACTGTCGAGGGAATAAATCATGTTTGTTTACATCCAGGTAAAAAAAAAAAAAAGGGAGGAATGTTAACCATTTGGGCTCCATGCTGGCTATTTGTGTCCACCGCCCCTTTTTTTTTTTTTTTAACCGTTTTATCTGTGTTAATGTACAAATCTCAATTCCATCAAAGGTGGAATGTTGAGTAAATAAAAACAGAAAGCCATGATTTGAAAATAATTTTCAACCAATTGAATACACTACAAAGGCAGGATAGTTCATGTTCAAACATGTTGAACTTTATTGATTTATTTTTTGGGGGAAGTTTGTGTGAATATCATGATTGATAAGTTCTATTTATTTATAGGCCGGTGCCAATTCTATATCTGATAACCAATTCATCGGCCGAGTAATTTAAAAGATACATAATGAACAGAATAAATTCTTTTTGGTCCCTTAACGCGTACAACAACTATAAATTACAGGAAGAACACTTGACTGTTTTTAAATAATTTGTTATTTAGTGTTTGTTTAACTTGACAATACAGAGAACATTTTCATGGACAAAAATATGCAAAAACAAGTAACAACTGCAGCATTTCAGCGCCTTTTAACATTCCTTGAAATGATTCCACATTTACACAAAACTTTTGAAAAACAGAAAGATTTTTGTTTCAGTATGGATGGGGCATAAGTCTTCCTGATATTTTTATTTTGATTGTCTCCTTATTCCTGCCCAACACACGTGATCTAAATCTGGCTCGAATCTGTTGAACAGATTTATTGTTAGATTATTGTTTATTCCTGCAGATCTCTTCATCACTGGCCATGACAATAATACAAATCACAATGCAATCACCAAATTTCTATACTGTATAGTGTGAGATTTCTGTGGAATATATTGCTTGCATAGGGAAAATATTTGTGTTGCATTAGTCAGCTGCATAAAGATTTAGTTAGCGAGGTGACGAGGTCCCCACACTTCACGGTTGTTCACTTAAGTTTTCTTCGCTTTAGATTATAGCGCCCCCATGTGGTCAAAATGCTGCACAACACATACGTTTATTTTACTGTGCTGTGGTACGATGCTCTTGCATCATATACCACAAAGCAGAGGTGGGAGTAAGCCACATATGTGCATGCAAGTCTCACTTTACTGGGTAAACAATCAAGAATTTCAATTGACGTCACAAAATTTCATGCAAGTCGTGTCAACTCAATTTGGTTCAAGCAAATCATAAGTGAAATCAAACAATCTTGCTCAACACGTCAGAGGGATAATGAGCTGTTTTCCATTGATCATAACATAAAAAAAATACTTTAACATCTGTAAAAATTAAATGAACAACAACACCACACCAAATATGGCGGACAGTCACCACCACAAAATCAATTCATGGTGAAGTCTATGTATTCTAATCTATGCTTTTTTCCCGTCGTCAAAGAAATAAATCTATATGTAGCCATCTTGGCTGCTTCCTGCATTACACTTGCTCAACAAGGCAGGGTCAGCCCTCATCTTAGCTAGGCTTGCCAGTATTACAGCAAGCACAGCACACACATAAACGCACACATACATAAATTTCTTTCAAAAACTAACCACACACACTGTTAACTAAAAAGATGTTTAAATGTACACAATAACTTGTCATGTTTCATGAATACCTAGACCAGCGCTGGGCAAACTTTTTGATTGGCGGGCACAATAGATTCTAAAATTTGACAGAGGGGCCTGACCAGGAGCAGATGGATGGAGTGTTTTGGTAATCTCACCTCATCAGAGAAAAAAAAAATACATTTAATTTTAAATGAAACTGAACAAAAGCATTACGACAAAATATATGTCTTTGACACATCACAGTATTTAGAAAATCAAACATTAACAAGGTTTATTCATTCAATTTCTTTCAAATTCGGCGGGCCGGATTAAAACGTTTAACGGGCTGCATGTGGCCCCCGGGCCGTAATTTGCTCACGCCTGGTTAGACAAAGTTAAACCGAGTCTTCCATGAATTTTAGCCAAGCAACTCATAAAATCTGCAACTCTTATTTGCCACATAGCATACCGTATATGATATATTGTGAAATACCGTATCCCGTTCAGTAGATTGTATAAAATATCACATCTATAATGCCTTGAACTACTCCCCCCATC
Source organism: Idiotropiscis lumnitzeri (assembly GCF_059441095.1). Lineage (NCBI taxonomy): Eukaryota > Metazoa > Chordata > Actinopteri > Syngnathiformes > Syngnathidae > Idiotropiscis > Idiotropiscis lumnitzeri. Next base: position 7,459,863 of record NC_142391.1, read on the forward strand.
ATCCCCTAAAGGACTACAGGCCTGATCTGCTCAGGTCTGTGAATATAAGTGGACACAACAGAGCGCTGATAGGTGGTCATGTCGGATCCCCTGCGATTATGAAGAGCCCTTCTATAGATACCGCTAACTTTCTTCCTGAAGTATTGCCCCGAGAGGACATAAAGCACTGGGTTGAGAGCGCTGTTGAGGACACCGAGATAGGCCGAGACCTGTCCGCCGACATCCAGAGCGTGGGACCATGCTGCGACGTCCAGCACGTGGATATCGCAAAGGGTGTCGAGGAAGGTGAAGACTTGATAGGGACCCCAACAAAGGATGAACAGCAGCGTGACGGCGTACAACAGAACTGAGGCCTTGGTGTCGTTAACATCCTGAAGTCCTAAGCTCTCCTTTCTCTGTCGCAAAACCCTGACGATAGCCTGGCTGCTGTAGATGATCACCAGAGCAGGGACGACGAAGCCAACGGCATTCAGCAGAACTTGGTTGGCTAACTTCCACGAGCTACCGTGGCTGTAGTCCAACATGCAGGCTGTCATCTGGAATTCTTCAAAGTACATCACCTTTCTGTGCAGTATGGTTGGCGTGCTAAGCGAGAGCCCCAAAATCCAGAGGAACACGCATATGACCTTGGCGTGCCTTGTCCGTCTCAGCCACCTGGCCTTCATGGTCTTCACGATGGCCAGGTAGCGGTCCACGCTGATCATGACAAGTGTGTAGACGCTAGTGTAGAGGTTCACCGTCATGACGCAATTGACCATCTTGCACAAGGCGTCGCCGTACGGCCAGTCAAAACTGTTGAGGATGTTGGCGGCCCAGAAGGGGAGGCCGCACAGGAGGGCGAAGTCGGCCAGTGCCAGGTTGCCCAGGTAGACCTCAGCCACTGTCAGGCGATCCTTGTGCGCACAGAACACACACAGGACAAAGGCGTTCAGGACGAGGCCCAGCACGGTTACGGTGATGATGTAAGGAGGGACGATGGCGCAGACGGTGACCAACTCCGGAGATGTTAGAGATTTTGCAAGGCTGCTGTTTTCAGACCACTGAGCTGTCACTGGCTCAAGTGTCATTGGCTCCATAATCTTCACAGCAACATTAAAAAAAAATAAAAACATGTCAATTGTTTTATTGTAATTTTACTGTTCCTCCACCAACACCACTAATGAAGCCATTTTTCGTCAGCAATATAACACAAGCAAACCAAACTACGCGACGGATCGCGTGGCCTCCCAAGGCAGAACCAAAACCTCATTTTTATTTTTGATGTTCGAATCACAATCGGAATGATTTCCCCGCAGCCGAATAAAAATGGTACGTTCCGGTTTTCTTGCATCATCCAACACACGCATACTCCGCTAGCATGAATTAACAAACGGATGCACAAGCGATCAGGCGTGAGCTTCCGTTGTACTCGACAGCGTGACGTTTTACAAACTACACAGTCATTTGGTTTTGTGGAGCTCAAAACGTTCTGCCTTCCTTTCCGAGATAATCACAGAGCCTTCTACAAGCTTTTTGAATGTGACTGAATAATTATTTGAATTCTGTCCAGACTATCATGATAAAAAACGCTGTCAAGGCATGTTTAGCTTTTTCCGTTCACTTTCAAAGTCTTGAAATGTTTACCATGTGATTTAGTCACGCACTCAATTTCTGACGACATACGCTGACTCAATCAACAGATGCTTCCTCCTCTCATTCACATGATTTCCCAAAATACTCTCCACGCTGCTGGTATATGACACGGACTCCTAGTCAATAAAAATAATACCCAAAAAAATTCTTACCATAGTTATCAAGCTGCTCATGTGTTCACACGTACGGCGAGTGCAAAGTCCAGTGGAACGAGGGAGCGTTTTTGTATATAGAGCGGCATTCTTGCACCCCACCGATACAGCAGCTTGTTTATGAACAGCCCCCAATCCAAATGAATTACTACACGGCCCTAAATGGAGAAATGTTCACACTGCACCAAATGTGCTCTGTTCTTCAAACTGTGACAGAAAAAGGAAGCAGTATTTTCTCACGTCGAGGTTATAAACGACTCATTGATCACTGCTGTCAGTTCAATGCATGATGGCATTCCATGAATTAGTGGTCGTGCACAGACCGTCAAAGAGTGTCAAAAGATCCAGGAACGTATGCGCAACCGAGCGACATCTTGTGGTCATGATGCAGATTGCACCACAATCTCCTCAACGCTTTTTTCTAACCTTTCTCTCTCTCTCTCTCTCTCTTTCTCTTTTTTCTCTCTATCTCTCTCTTTCACTCTCTCTCTTTCTCTTTTTTCTCTCTCTGTCTCTCTCTCTCTCACTCTTTCTCTCGCTCTCTCTGTCTCTCTCTCTCTCGCTCCCTCTCCATCTCCCTCCCTCCAGCGGTTTTATATTAAGTGAATTCCATAACAACTCATTAAAATATCAAATTTAAATAATTATGTAAAGTCAAAAAAGGTTGTCATTTTATTTTTGGTTTAAAAAATATTTTTAATTGTCCCTGTTGAAATTAAAAAAAAAAAAAATTAAGTACTACTGGCAAAGCTGGTTGACACTTTTATGTTCCGTGAGGTTGTAACTAATTAAACAACTTGTTGTCGAACTTACTTTTCAACTGAAGTCGTCAGTGCCAAAACTAAGCTACTGTTAAAGTCAAGTAATCAAATTCCCTTTTTCAAGGTAACTATGGCAACGCTGCCCGTCAGCGGTACCAACCGCAACTCTCTCACATGTTTTGTTTGGCACCGTTTTAACATCGAACGCCCTTCCTGACACGACCCACCCATTTTCTGTGGGCGGTTTTGTTTGGTTGTCTGCTTTGGCATGTGGTCATGCAGATTGGAGGATCTGAATAGCTTTGGATATACTCCCCACTTGTAGTTATTTATACTGTCATTAATATTTATTAGAAAATGCAGCCAGACGGAACGAGGTTTGAAAGGCGCCTGGCAGAAATAAAAAACGAAAAAAAAACGTTACATTTACCAGTTGTAATGGATTACTTACCCAAGATGCTGAATGGTGAATATTTATTTAATAATGTAAAACATAACATTTGCTAAGAGTAATATTTGATTTTTTTTATTGCTTTATTTATTATTATTATTATTATTTTACTATTATTATTATTAAACAAATGGAGCCCATATTCAACTCTGGATTGTGCAAACAGCTTTAATGCAAGTTCCCATTTCATTAACATCACAATTCTAATAATAAATATGAGTAGACAGTTGCTTTCGTAACATTATTATATTAAGAAATGACAAAGCACAAACATTTGATCTTGTACAAGCAGCAACGATAATTGCATTATGGTACAGAAACAAAGCATGGCAGCGTAATTGTGGAAGATTGCAAAAATACATGCGACAACCGCTCAAATGTTTGTCATATTTTTTTACTTTGAGGTCACACTAATCTACTCCAGTGGTTGTCCGCAAGCCTGGCACGTGGCTCAAGGCCGACTGCCTTTTTGGTATTCCAGGCCTTTATTTTGGGGAGTTTTCAGTGCACCCTCCCACAGTCCTGTGAGTCAACACTGAGTGGGTTGTTTTGCTTGTGGTGACGTGGAAAAAAAAAATCTGCGTGATGGCGCGTAACCACTGGAAACTTTGTCAGTGGACAGTGAGTCACTCATTCTTTGCCTATTCAAATGCTTTTAAGAAAATTTACGAGGACTTCGGCGACAGTTCAAGCTGAAATGATTGCAGACGTGAATTTGTACTTTAACTGACCTCATAGCAAGCAGACAGATTTTACGATCACAACAGTAGCTCATTAGAATACTCTAAAAATTTGACGAAAAAAAAAATTTAATGACATTTTCTTTCCTTGGTCCATTTTCATTTGAATGCAAATGTTTACTCTGTTCTTTTTCTGCTTCTGTACTATTTTCTCTCGAACTTGACTCGAAAATCTAGTTTTCCAGCTAGCTAGTTAGAATGTAAGAGTGGGTACTGGTATGTATAGTAGTCAGTGGTGGGCCGCGCATTTCATACGTAGGCCTTCAGTAAAGTCCAACTTAGTCCAACTTTAAGAAATCCCCCTCATAATAACAATTTATGACAACACGGCTGAACAAATATTATACAAAAACACACTTACAAAGTACTGAGTGAGCGTGGGACGACCTAGCTTCTCTTGAAAGGTCCGTCTTGAAAATGGCCTCGCAAGTGTATCAGCAATTAAATCCACACTTTTCCCTCCTTCGGCCATTTCCGGGTGTGTTGATTCCGCATAATGCTGCCCAAGAGTATCCAATCACAAAACGCGTTCATCACCTTCAGCGTAAGGCCAGCGAGAAGGCTCACTGTAACCAACTCGTGATCTGATTGGCTATCGCAACTGTCTACCAAATCTGAACGCTCATTGGCTTTGACCGAACAGATGCCCGCACAATTGTCTCGAAAGGCCTTGGACGAACAGTGCGTGCTACCGATATTGTGAAATCTGCCTGGCAACACAAGCTAGCTGAATTCTGATTGGATAAAAACTCTCACCGAAAATACAACACTAGGATATAATATGACATCAATGTGAAGAATATGATGATGATTTTTTGATAATGTTAAGCCAGCAGAGAACGCCTTGAAGGCCTTGAACGACCACCACTGCTAGAAGTAGTATGTGCCAACACAAAGTTTCCATATGAAAAAGCCTTTGGTCTAAGCTGAGAACAATCTCTGTTTTTGGGTGCCATTACCAACCCTCTATGACAAGGAGCGTTGTCTCCCCTCACTAATTAGATTTTTATGCAAACGTCCCGAGTGTTGCCGAAGTGTTTGAACGTGTCGAAAGTGTCGTTAGGCTACTGATGGGCCACTGCTTGCACACTTCCTGAGCCTTTTTCCGGAAGTTTTTTCCAACGATGACATACAAGATGGGGTTGACGATACTGTTGAAGAAGGCCAGGTAGTCAAAAAACTGCTTGCAGATGTCGACGGCTGCTTCCAGCTCACACCCTTGCATCACACCGGCCTTCAGGAGCACGTCCAGTATGGTGAGGATGTGAAACGGTATCCAGCAAACGAGGAAGGCAACCAGGACAAACAACATCAGCGTGGTGGCCTTCTGCTCACTCTTCTCCGCGTTGAACCTCTCGATCGAGCGCCGGCGTAACGCCTGGATGATCTTGACGGTGCAGAATGAGATGATGGCAATCGGGATGATGAAGCTAAAGCTAATTAGCATCACATCGCAGAGCAGCATTACCGTGCGGCTTGGGAAATCCAAGACGCAGGCGCGTACGCCGTACTCCGGGAAGTACTTCACCACCCTGAAGAGCAACGTCGGGGCGCCCATGATCAAGCTGAAGCACCACACCAGCAGTGAGCTCAGTTTGGCGTACTTTGGTCGACGCATTCGCCGGTGTGACATCGGGTGAACGAGCGCCGCGTAGCGATCCAGGCTCACCAGAGCCACAAAGTAGATACTGCCGTAGGCGTTCATCTTGATACCCGCGTTGACCACTTTGCACATGGCCACCCCAAACGGCCAGTTGAAATCATTGGCAATATTCACCGCCCAGAAGGCAAGACAGGACACCAGGATGAGGTCGGCAGCCACCAGGTTGCTCAGGTAGATTTCGGCCACCGTGCACCCCTTCTTGTGGAGGCAGAACACCAGCAGCACGAAGGTGTTCAACACCACCCCCAGCACGATGACGACGCCCATGTAGATGGGTTGGCTGCTGGTGAGCGCATCCCAGACGTTTGGATCGATGCAGCTCTTTTCAACGGTGTGATTTTGGCTTCCGTTTATAAGCGTGTGGTTCAGCTCCGGTATTCTGCGGAGAAAGCAAAGTCCGATTAAACTCACGTGAATAAAACTGCACTTCAAACTCACTGGTTATCCAATATATGACACGGCTACAAATCACAGACTGCTTCGGGATTGTTTCTTTCCCAGGGCTCAAGGGATGCTTAACCGGGATGAGAAAAATAATTTATAAATTAATTTTAGTATATGGGCAGCACGGTGGACGACTGGTTAGCACGATGGCCACACAGAGCAGAGGTCGTGGGTTCGATGCCTTCCTGTGTGTAGTTTGCATGTTCTCCCCGTGCCTGCGTGGGTTTTCTCCGGGTACTCCGGTTTCCTCCCACATTCCAAAAACATGCTTGGCAGGTTGATTGGACTCTCTAAAATTGCCCCTAGGTGTGAGTGTGATGGTTGTTCGTCTCTGTGTGCCCTGCGATTGGCTGGCAACCAGTTCACGGTGTGGGATAGGCTCCCGCACGCCCGCGACCCTCGTGAGGAAAAGCGGTTCTGATCGTGGGTGGATGGATTTTCAAATATCAAATAAAATACTGACAGCGCTCTAGCCCCCGAACTGCCGCTGTAGCACCGTCCCGCCTTCAAATAGAGATGATGAAGTGTCTTGCACAACTTGGATCCCACTAACTCCTTAACATTCCACCGAAGCGATCCAACGGTTCACGCCAGTTTCATAATCGCTGACCTCTCTTCGCATGTCAGATTCCTTGACGAAACCACATCATGGTTTGGTGGGTTTCGGTTCGAACATCAGTTTGCTTTTTTGAGATTTCCAGAGGCTCGGCGCACATTTGTAGAGAAAGACGAAACATTTGTTGACAGCCAAGTGTCTTGGCCAACCTGGAGCTGTCCACACCATCTACATCCTGTTACCCTTCGAACCTCATCAATAAATTCTTGGCCCAACCGCTAACCTAAATGCACAGGATTCAAGGAGCAAAGTAAAAATACTTTACCTTACTTGAGTGCAATAAGTATTTTTCTGCCTACTTTTAGAATTTAATACATTTCTCATGAAAAGTAACGCAGTCTCGGAAGCTGACAGCCTTAAAATGTTAGTTCTTTTTTTTTATTATTTTTTTTTTATGAATGAATCATAGTCCTAACTTTAACTCCTAAAAATTATACATACTGACTTTTTTTTAAAAAATACTTCTTTGAAAGCAACGTCCACCATGTTCATCGTTATTTCAGACAGCACCCTTATGATCCTTAAGAATGAAATAGTCCAGTTTTTATTGCTTGTCGTTGCTGCTGCAGAAAATTTTAAGTCACATCTGCGAGATGTTAATTGCGGTATCGCAATTACAGCCGCGTAATGTCGTTTTTTTTGTTGTTTTTTTATCTAACTGCATTATCGTGCATACTGTACGTCCACTGCGTACGGTAGATTGGAATTATTTCCAATAATGAGCAACTGGCTCGGGTCTGCCGACTCTTAATTCCCTCGAGGGTGGTTAAATTGGGCACTGCACATTATGAGATATGGTGCTGCTCGTCCGGCAATCTGTTTTGCTCGAGGCCATTAAGCGGACATCAGCAGTATTACGGAAAAAAAAGTGACTGTACCAAATTCATACAATATAAATTCACAAGTGTTTAACTTTCCAAAAGGGTCTTCCTTATAACAGGTGTTTTTAAAAATAAATCATACACTGTGCAGCAGTCATGTAAAAAAATATTGTGTTGTAAAAAGTTCTCTTTTTCAAGGATTTTTTTCTATAATTGTTGTATTGTTTGCAGTTCTTAACTTTAAGCAAAGTCAGATCCAAGAGTCCCCGATTTGTGTAACCTCGCGAAAACATAAATATGATCGCAATGTGAAATCATTTACCTTGTAGTTTGAAGAGCCATTTCCCCCCGCCGAGTAAAGTCCGTCCAGATGTGAAGTGTGCGGATGCCCGACTGCGCTCTTGGACCAGCTTCCCCTTCCCCTTCTCCGCCCTGTTCGTCTGTGACTTGCTCTTTTGAAGGAAACTGGAGATGAAGTGATGTCAGCCAAAAAAAAAAATAAAAATTACTTCACGCTCTGTTTTCCTCTCTATGGTCTGTTTTCTTTTTTTCACCCCTTCACTGTAACATCATGTCTGCATATTTGGTATGTTACGATTCAGACATTTCCTCTTCCAATGGATTTGTATTTTTGAGATGAAAACGTTTAATGACTGCAACAGACGTGTGATTCTAGTTACTGTAATTCTGTCTTTATCCGATCCATTGTGAATGTGGGGATCTTATAAGGGAAGGCCTTTATTTGCTTTTGTTGAGCTTTTACAGCAATATATTACCATTTACGTCACGTGCAAAAGTTTAAAACAAAATGCAATTTTTTTTTTGCCTCAGACAAAAAGTTGCTTTTGAGAGTTTTAACTTGACAGCGTAACCGTTCTCATCTAAATGCTGCTACGTTTATTTGAATTGTTTTACTCCTCTGAATTTAAATTAAAAAATGTAATAAAAAAAATTATGACATAACTTTTGTTTAATTAATTGCTTCTGCAATGGTATGTCTTAATTCTCGTATCATTGATTTAATTCTTCACGTCAGTGACGTAACATTTTGTCTTTCTCATCAAATTAAATGTTTTTTTTCCCCTCACAAAATGACAGTTATTTCCATAGAGACTCATATTGTACCAGTTTTTAAATGAGATGATCTTTACTAATAATCTGCAGCAGACTTTTTGCACCAAGTACCACAAAAAAAAAACTGAGCCCTCCAAGTACCACCATCATGACAACATTCAAATACAGTCGCGTAGTTGGTCCAAGTATTCACGAAAATAATATTGCAAGTCATTGTGACATTCTGAGCAGTTCGTAATTAATTTGTCGTAGGAACGTAAATACTTTATTGGACAGTGATTCTTTCAAGTGACTAACAATAGAGTAGGCCCAATTAACACAAGCGGCATTAGTAGCACACTTTGAGAATCTGCACTCTGCAACGAATCGATCAACTTGATCAACTCAGTGTGAAGTGAATCTGGAACGGCTTAATCCCGCAAGCAAAAGTTGAGCCCAATCGAGGAGCCATCCAAGAAAACTCAAATCTCAGATCTACTGAAACACATGACTTCATCCTCCACGATCCAGGAAATATCCTGATGACTAATAAATGGTGTGACAAACACGAAGGACTCTATTTTGGTACAGACGCTTAAAAACGAGCACATCTTCATTCAAGTGTCGGGGTAAGTCTCGTTTAGTGTGATTGGGAATTTGGCAAACTTTAAGGCAGGTCCAAGTTGTTTGAGTGCAGGCGGACACATTCTGTGTGGTGGATATCATCGTATTTCATCAGGAAATGGGACAACATAGTGCACCAGTGTCAAATTCAAGGCCCGGGGGCCAGATGTGGCCCGCAACCTCATTTTATGTGGCCCGCAAAGGGAAAATGTGAGTCAACCTATTTCTTGCACATTTTCTTCACTTTTAACAACATTGCGATATGAGATATTTACATTTATTTGTTACTGATCCTCCCGTTTTAAAATAAATTGAAAAGTTGTTAATTGGCTTCTGATTTTAAAACTGGCTTTCTATAAATAAATATATGTGATAACATAAGATGATCATTTATATGAGTTCACGTGTGTGTGTGTGTGTGTGTGTGTGTGTGTGTGCGTGCGTGCGTGCGCGCGCTCGCGCTCGCGCGCGAGAGCGAGTGACCCCCCTGACTTAGTGCATCAAACTCTCTGAATCTTTGTAGTAATAAATTAATAGAACACGTCATTTATTACCATCATCTTGTGTTCAAAACTCTCGGAACATAACTTAAATAACATTAAGATTTTTTTTTTTTTCATTTTTTTATGCTCGTCTAAAATAATGTAGTCGTGGTTGTTACTCGCTCTTGAGTTTTGAATCATCGTCACAAGCATGAGTGCACTTATTAGCATTTACCCTCTTGGCAATCTCGGGGTTAACGTTTGAATGAGCAACGCAGCAATTTGTGAGCCGTCCGCTTGTCACAGTGCAGCTCATTACGGCTAATGCACTTGCTCCCAAAGGACATTTTTTTGAGTTAGCATCGATCCTGTGTTTGGGAGTAGTCGATAATGTGCGAAAAAGAAAACCCATCCGGTCGGTCACATTCACGACCGCAAGAAAGTGCGGTCGCCATGCATGGACGCTTTTAAAAATTCTGTAATATGTTGGATGAATAATTGATTAGCTGATGGAAACGCAAAGAGTGGCTCCGGAAAGTTGCCGTTTGGTCGTTATAAGTACGGAAGTGGCACCGTCCTCTCACTTACACTTTGCTTGAAAAAGTGATTTTTTTTTGGGACGTGTGATTACGGTGGATGAATTGTTTTCATATCCGGTGTTGCCGTGTTTGGGCTTGAGATGAGGAACACAATCACGTCATCGTGTGTTTAACATGGAGGATTGACGGTTGCAGTTTAAACTAAGTAATGCATCGTGACATTTCCATTACCAAACAAAAGGTCAAGAAAGTCAAATATCAAAACACTGCAAGGAGAAAGCTTGCCGGAAGTTTTTTGCTCTCGTAGTATTCTGACTTTTTTTATTTTCAAAATTCGGTATTGCAATTTGGTGTTTTTTTATTGTATACAACTTTATTCTTATTAAATATTTTTTTCTCTTGGAAAATCCAATTTTCACTTGTGAAATTAAACCTTTATTCTTATTACAATTTATGTCTCTTTTGTAAAATGAAATTTTCACTCGTAAAATTACAATTCGAAATCTTGGATTTTTCTCTCATTTAAAAAAAAAAATCAATCAAATTATGACTTTATTCTTATAAAATGTAAACCTTTTCTCTCGCAAATTTGATTCTGGTACATTCGATTTTTATTTTATTTTTTACTATAGTGACTTTACTTTTCAAATTACAATAACTTTCTTGTTTTCTGTTAAGTAAAATACAAATTTTTTTGCGAAATGGATTTTTTTTCTCTCCCATTTCACAACTTTATACCTCAAATTATTTACATGCTAGTCCTTAAAATGATGACTTCATTCATGTAAATTGCAATAATTTCCTTTCGACGAATTATGTTTTGTCTTAAAAAATAACAACTGTATTCTTCAAAACATGTTATTTTCTTCTTATATTTCCTTCTGTTTTTTTTGTCAAATTTGTCCTTTTTTTCCCCCTTGTTAGATAAAAACTTAAATCTTGCAACTATGTGATTAATCTTTGGGAACGCTACATCACCCACCACTTAGCAACTTCTTGCACTGTTTACTTAATGTTCTGCGCACGCGTTGCCATGTTGAAATCCCTCCCACCTCCCTTCTGAGCCTCACTCCTACTTGTCTCATGACGTAAATCTACGTGTCGTGAAATTGATCTTCAGCGACTTCACTCACAGACTGTGAATTGTTGACTTTCTTAGCTTTCGGCCAAACCCACTGACGGACGGATAACGCCACAAACACAATTTAAGGATCTACTTACAAATATGTCCTTCAAAGTATGCATTTACAAGTACGCAGTCTGGTCTTCTTGCACCCTTTTGCTTTTCAAAGAGTGCAGCTCCATTGTGAATCTTTTATGACTGATTCGGTCCTGCTCGAGATGTTGCTGCTTCCTTAAAATCAGCCTCGACGGACCTCCTTCATCAGTTCATTTGCTTTCCTGGCTTCCTTTTGTTTCGAAGTTCCACGATAAAGCCTGCCTGGTCTTGTTGGAGGGAAGTCTGCTCAGGTTGTATCTGACTCATCCAGGGGCGTAGATGGAAATTTTTCAGTGGAGGTGGTCAGGGTGGCAGAATCAGAGTGATCAGTTGTCATTGACGACTGACACTGGGCCAGTCATACAAATCACATCTATATTGAGAAAAAAAATGGCAAAATTCTTCGCAATTTTAATTTCTTTTTTACTTGGCTTTGACAATGTTTGGATTACACTGAGTGGCCACAAAAAAATTGGGGGGGGGGGGGACATTTAGGAGAGATTTTATTTATTTATTTATGTATTTTTTTTGCCATCCCAAAAAATGTCTTCATAAAAAGCTGTTAGCGATTTGTTATGTCTATTGAAAAAAAAACTGTGGAAATGGCGTGTGAGTGCGAAATCCCTGAAAAATGTCAAAATCTGAATAATATTGAAAAGTAATTAAAAAAAAAAAATTGTGTCCAAATCCACGGGCGCCCAGCTGCGAATATGCAGTAGTTTTAAGTTGTAATATCATCAATCACCACTAGATGGCAGACTTACACTGGGTCTTATACCGCCCTATATGACAACCCAAGTAGGCCCAATATTTTTTTTGGGGGGGGGCGATTTGGAACAATATGCAGGACAAATATAGTACCTCATATAAAAATTGAGTGATTTGATTATTTTTGGGGGGTGAAAAAATTTACAAAATGAGTTCTATCACTCAAAGCAAATTTTTCGTTCAGCAGTTTTGTGCCGTCCTTGAATGGTCATTTTTAATCCAAGCGAGCCCTTTGCAGTAGACGAAAAATGTCTTTTCGTCATGTCTCTCGTCCTATCCCGCTCGGGCCTGACTGTCTGTTCCCATATTGTGCCAAAAGTTGAACTTTGACTGTGCCCTTCCACAAGCCATTGTTAGGAAAAATAATTTTAGAACCTATTGGACACGTTTATTATGACAACCTGACAGTCGCTTGACTAATTATGGAAGCAGTTGCAGTGTTTTGTCTCAGCGGTGTGTAATGATCCGTAATGCAGCACCACGACATGTGGCTGAGGGGGCGGTCAGGCCCCCTGTGCTTCTCTTCCAAAACACACTCCTCCCGTTTCCCCCTGCAAAGTCGCTTAACATGCTTCGCAGGCGCTCGGCTCGATTACTCGGAGCCGCTCCCGTCCCTGCGGCTTGTTTCATAACTCCCTCTCTCTTTGGAGACGGCGAGCCTGCCCCGGCTGTTTTCGCAGCTGTCTGCCACAGTCGGGCTTTTGAGGAGAGACAGAGCTCGAGCCAACTTGTGGCTTTGGACTCCAAAAGCAACCTCGATGCGAACTTGACAGCGTGAGATGCTGTCAGAGAAAACGGACTGGATGTACGGTTCACCCAAATGATTTGGATGCTGTGCAAAGTGGCAGAAACCGCACAGACCACCCGCTCGTGTTATATTTACGACTCCGTCTAAAAACCATAATGAGGGGGTTCCATGCGACCGTTTGGATCGGTTACGTGGCTCCATTCGGGTACTTTCCTCTTACTTGGGTTTCGGTGTCTGCGACATCACTGAAATGCAAAACTTGGACGAGGATGATAAGCGAACGTGTTTATGTTCAAGCTGAGGGCTGATGTTTCTGGCCGAGGGCGTTCATAGTTTAGCGAGTGAGATGTAAATCTTCAGATTGGTCTCACTTGAATGGGAATGCAGGATTTGATTGCAGGCCGAATAATGACAGCAAGTTTCGGGATTTGGAGCTTTCGGATGACATTTCGGGGGATAAAGCTAAAAATGTTCTTTAACCTTTCCAGGTGAACTTGATTTGTCCTTCTCACAATTTTTGAATGAACTTTTTCAGTCGTTTTCCCACAACTTGCTGTTCATAAAAAGGAATTGAATGGCCAAATTTGCAATCATAAACTGTCCAAAACTATTTCTATGTCTTTTTTTGCGGATGACACAAATGTTCTTTGTTCAGATTAAAATTTTAAAAGAGCCATTGTGTGAATTTGGAAGACAGAAATGTGGATTGTTTCTTAAAGATAAAAGATAAAGATGTCCTTTATTAGTCCCACCATGGGGAAATTTGAGGTGTTACAGCAACAAAGATATAGATCACACAGAAATAAAACAGAATTCTTGGATGATAAATTAATACAGGAACAAGGGCTGCCATAAAAAGTCAAAGTTCAAAACAATTACAATTTTATACACATCAAGACATTTAAATCATCTAATTTATTATTCCTTGATTTCTTTTTATCCGCCTATTGTGTAGTTGTAGGAATCTACCCAGAAAAAAAATGCAATTGTGGATTTGCAAAAAAGGACATTAAATATTTTATGATCACACTCCTGCTCACCCACTTTTTCTTAAATCTAACCTTATGAACGTAAGACTATTCTTGTATTTAGTTTTTTTTGGAAGGTTATAAGTGATGAATTTATGCATTGTTTGTTTTATTTTATTTTATTTTATTTTATTACTTTCATTTGGTAACTCGTAACGTGAGCAAATAAAAGCAAAAAGCAAAAAAAAAAAAATCCCTTGGCAGTGCAGCTATTGATTCTTGCCCCCTCTGTGCGTCTTTCTGTGACGCTTCCAGTCTCTCTGCATCTCTGCCACAACCTTGCTGCTTCTTTCTGTTGCTCAGTTGTTGTTGTTGTTGTTTTTTTTCCCATCAAATCTGTTTAGTAGCAGGAAAATTCCTTGGTTGAGTCACGGTGGGTGTGCCTCATCACATCCAGCAGAGGGTGGTGTGGAATTACAAAAAAAGAAAAAAAGTGCTTACTTGTCATTTCTGACGTGTGAAACTCGACGGAATTTAACCATCAGTTACTGTGCTTTGGTTTTTAAGAGGCTCAATTGACTAAAATTGCATTTGACCTTTTATCGTGAGTCACATTGTTGATTGATGCTTGAGGATATAGCGTGCAGGACTCTTCCTCTAAAAAGGTTTGTAGGTACCCACATTTTTTAGTTTGAACTGTCAATATACCACAAAGTATAATTACAAAAGACTTTAATATCTTATATTAAATAATATTTAGATATTATTTTTCAGCAATTTTCCTTAAAAATACATTTCTGACAAATGATTTGGTTTTCTAAAAAAATACACCCTAAAAAGACTCCCTGTAACTTCCTCTAGCTCAGTGCTTCTCAATTATTTTCTGCTACGCCCCCCAAAAGTAAGAAGAAAACAATTGGAGCTCTGCCGCAACTATCAATAATAGCATTTTTGTTGCAAAACAAACCGTTAATACTTGCGGCGCATAATGGGCAAAGATAGCGTCACTGCCAACTACTGGAGTGGATGTGCAATTACAGGGCAAAATTGATTCCCAGGAACTATGTTGAAGTGAGTTGAGGAGCTTCGTTTAGACAAATGTAGTGCTTTGCTACCTTCTTGTGGCAGCTATGGGAAATTCTAAACCTTTTTGGCGGGTTGTCAACTACTTAAGGATTTTCACGATTAAACCAATTACTATTTGATAAATTTGTTATTAGCCAGGGCTTTAGCGCTAGCTTTTAGCATTTTGGAGCAGTTCACAGGGAGCATTAAAATTGCTAAAAGCTGAGTTTTATCCCCCCACCAAGAAGCTAAGGCTAGATTCCAAATAAATAAATTAAAAAAAAGAACTATTTTTGGGACTAGCAAACTCCAAATATGTGGTGGATTGCCGTAGGGACGTTTTCCTTGAAGGCGGTCCGCCTAAGTGGCTGGTCCCGCCCACAAAGACATCAAACAGCGACAGTTTTTCCAAGTCTTTTGTTCTACTGTGCGTGATGCGGACTGACAGCCGACATAGTCAGCATCAGACGGCCGACTGCCTGACGACTGACACGATGACTTTTGACAACATGACCATACTCGCAGCGGGCGGGCCACGGAGTATCTCTTGACGGGACTTCCATCCGCTGTCGTTGTCGTCACTGGAGCGTCTCTTTGATTCCAAAAGACAAGTGGACGGGAAAAATACTGAATGCAGTGACATTTTACTACTCTTCATAATGGTGCCAAAAGGTCAACCAATTATTCGAAAAAGCTCCCAGTTGAGTGTGGCAGTGAAGTTCCACATCACTGAAAAGTACATCTGCTGGAATAAATATATTGATGAAGCTTATTAAATTGAAGACGATTGCTATTTTTCTTGTCACACGTTACAAATAGGACTTTTATAATGTTTTTTTTTCCTGTCAATTATTCTAATCTGATCAAATGTTATTTTTCAATAAGGTAATTAATTTCTTTTCAATTACTGTTTATTAAACAATAATTTTCTTTATTTGGAAGAAATGAAAAAAAATAAAATGAAGAATATTACACATTAGGGCAGTGCTTCTGAAATGGTGGGGCGGGGGGGGGACGGGGGTTGTGATGCTGAAGGGGCCGTGTGTGAACCTGGGGAACATTTTTTCCGCCGTACTACAATAGTGTAATTGCACATCCACTCCAGTAGTTGGCAGTGGCGCTCTCCTTGCCCATTGTGCACAGCGAGTATTAACTCTATGATGTCGGTTTGGTTTGCAACCAAAATGTTGTTATTTATAGTTGTGGGGCGAGTGGGTGGTGGGGTGGGGGAGCAAATTGTTTTCTTCTTTCTAATGGGGGCGTAACAGAAAATAATTGAGAAGCACTGCATTTGGGTTTGATTTTGTACTCACCAAACTTTTTGCAAAGTTACTGGTCCGAACATTGTTTGCATGATGTTTGCAAATTTCTTATTTTGATTAACCACAAACAATAATGAGTTTGTTTTCACGAAGGACAACAATTTTAACTCGACTCATTCACTGCCAGTCCGGGTAAAAGGAATGTACTTTTTGACGTCTATATCCGTCAATGGCTACAAATGAGTTAATGTCTCTTCATACTTGATTGTTAAATTAGTTGTTGATTAATGAATTTATTGTGGTTACAAAAAATATATTTTTTTGGGGGGGGGGGGGCGGAGCTTGAACAGCCAAATGGCATTTCATTTGCAAAAGATTTGCAATCCACGTGCAAGTTCAGCCAAACGGCCAGCAGGGGGGGGGGGGGGGCTTTTCTGCCTCACTTGCCTACCCTGACCCCACGTCCAGTAAGTCAAAGCGCCGCTGTATTTACATAAGCATGCGCTTTGCAAAATTAAATTGCTTGTATTGTACTGAGCAACCAGACACGTTTATATGTAGCAGTTCTATTTTCTTTGACGTAATCATCAACAAGAACCGCCACTGTCCTTTTGATATTGTCCCAAAAAGGAAGTGTGATCATGTTCTTCCTTCATTGACCTTCCAGAGTAATTTGCGTTTTCATTTTGCCTCACACTCGGTTTAAGTGGCGTTGGGCTCAGGTCTGCCAATGAGTGATGCTCGATTCCCGTCGGTCTCCGCGGTGACAGGCTACATGTTGCGCATGCTGATTGATTCCTCATTACGTCTTGTCGAGCTCAAAGTCATCACCATTAACTCGGCTAGGCGCTCTGCCGCGTGACATGGCTCCTTGTTTTGGAGATGAAACATCAGGTCGTAATGACACAAGAGCAGATGCGTTGGCAATTCAATTCTTCACTACAATGATGGAAGAATGTTGAGAGGTTATTTGAGTTCAACTCTCCTCACATATCTGCATGTGCTCTATGGTGGTTATGTTTCATTCGAGTCTTTAATGTCTGCAGGCGACTTTATGCAAAAGCATTTAGGGTCGGTAATGACCCTGTAGGGCAATGTTGTAAATGTATATCTTTTATGCAGTTTTGACCTTTTGTCAACATGCAAATTCCAATTAAGGTCAGTATATATTCAAATATATATAAAAAAAAATTGAATGTTTAATTATTGCACTTGTCTATTTTTTTTTCCATTTTTATATATGTATTTCTGTTTCTATGAAATTGTTTTGTGTTGCTTTTTGTTATTTACTGTATTTACATATACTTTATATTTTTGTAAATTAATTAACTTAATAGTATAATTGTAACGTTTGACCTGTGTGGTGGATTAGCTTGTCAGTCGTCCACGAGTCTTGCCTGTTTTATTTATTTATTTTATCCATTTTGTCAATGATTAAAAAAAATAAAAAAGTATGTATTTATCTTATTTCTATTCTTTTTATTCCAAAACCTAAAATTACAAATAAAATATGAATTGTCCATTTTATGCAATATCACAAATCATTATTTATGGTCTTTTTTTATACCTCACCACACTCTAATTACATCTCAGAAAATATTTAGTTTAATTTAGTAGGTTTGATTTAATCGCTACCCTTAATATTAATAATGACCTGCCAGTGTAATGTTCTTTTTCAAATATATTCAACTAGGGCTGCATGATTTTGGAAAACCATGTGATATGAGTGTTGACAATTGTGATATATTGTACCTAAAAAAAATACATTTTTCATCAATTTTATATGTATATTTAAAATAAGCAGGCTCAATGTTTTATTATTTAATTAATCTGTTGTTGGTTGGCGATGCACATTTAAGGTTGCATCTGACCAGCTAAAGTCAGACAAAAGCATACAATTCCACATGAAAGTGTTAATTTGTCCTGTTTTTTTTTGGGGGGGGGGCGGAAAAATATATTGCACAAGCTAAGTGTTATGATGATATTTTTTTCCTGATATGCTGCCCCGTACATTTTATTTAGAGATTTTTATAAAGATTGTAGTTATTGACTGATGAAAGCTCTTCCGATGCTTGTTAACAATATATAGTCACTCCATTATCATTAGACATGATTGATTAGCATTTTCTTCAGTCGACTTTTATTGTTATTTTCCGGCAAGCTTATCATTGGCTAAAATGGTCTCATCAGAGCAGGGAGCACAATTTTTGTTGAGTTAGGTCTAACTGATCTCAGGTTTTCTCTCTCATGTTTTTTGTGCTAGAGCATTCTCATTTTCTGAAAAAAATATGACAGGAAGAAAGGACTTCAAAATCCCTGATGTAAAAGAAAGAAAAAGTTAAATAAAAACCCCTAAACAAAAAAGGAATGTTTCGAGGCAAATAAAATCCTAAAATCAAATAGTGATGAGCTTTGTAAACTAAAAAAAAACTGCATGAAAATAAATATATAGATATATCCTCTTAATTCTTACTATGCAAGCCTTCTGTTTTTTTCGGACCAACTGGGAGCTGCACGCACCTCTCACCGCACTGTCTCAATTGTGACTGCACAAACAAGTTGCCACATAGCTGAAAATGTGTCCAATCATAATAATCTGGTAAAGTCTGACTCCTAATTTGTGGAATTTTGCCTATCTGTGGACTGCGCATTTCAATTTTAGATTTAATGAGCATACAAATCCAACTCCACAAAATGTTTATTTTTATTTTCTTCCAACATCTGTTTCTTTAGTATCCACTTGACAACCTTTGAAATGCATTGGGAAATGGTTGCTGTTGTTTTAAATTTCCAGACTGAGATTTTTGATAAATTCCTTTTTAAATCACCTGTGCGCAGAAAATAAATTAACCCCCCCCCTCTTTCTTGTCAGAACATCCTTAGAATGCATCCAAAGGACATAAATGACATCTGATGCTAAGCTCTCATCATCCAATGGAATTATTGGGCTGTCGGTTCCTCGCCAAAAGATAATTAGCACGATTGACAAGGATCTGTAATGAGCCCCCATAACAGACATCGTGTTTGTGAGTCAAAACAAAAGAGGCAGAAACAAACACCACCGAGTTCCAGAAATGTCAGCCACGAGCCAAGATGATGCAACCCAAATCCATTCTCGTCGACTGTTGCCATGGCAGCAGATGACCTCAAATCCTTTTCTCGCCAAGCTGCTCTTCCCGCTAATGTTATCAAGAACAAATCCCACTGTTCCTTTTGGGATGGGGGGGGGAGTCTGCCACGGGTGCGATGATTACATCAGTTTACAACGGTGTCGCGTTTGTGTCCCCCAGTGGTCGCCGCCGTCAAGGAGATATCTGTAATTGTGGTGTAAAAAGACTCATGCGGGTCCTCTGGGGAGTTCGATGTTGTTAAATGGTCGCCGGATATACGAGCGCTCATACGTGAGCTGTTTTGGCTCAATATTCCAAAATAGTTTGATCAATGCTACATGTGGTTATTGAACCAGTCTTCCAGTGGGGGGCGCTGTGGCGCTGTCATCAACCAAGCGACGAGAGAAGAAGATGTAATGAAGTTAAAATGATGGAACCTTTTAACCATGACATCACAGGCACATCCTTGACAAATGTTTCTGAAACACACTAATTAGTCCACGTCATACCAATTTGGTGGCCACAATTTCGCATTTCAACGTTTATAAATAAGTGTTATGTGTACACATTCTATGGAGATTGTGGCGACAATTGCAAACATTTTTCCCCATGCCCTTCAGAGGTCTCTTTACAGATTTTTGAATCAAAAATGTTTGAGTTTTGTGAAAATACTTGAATTGCTTTGTTAGCTAAAATCCTTTAAACGCAAGTACGGTACATATACTTGTATACAAGACACATCGAAAAATATAGCAGTCAGCTAACAAATAATTGAAAACATATTTCCTGTTAACTTAATGGTGGTGAAGAACAATCTTTTGCTGTTTTTATTCGGAACATGTTTATAGACGAAAGAGGAGAGCGATTTAAAATAGCGTTAGCCATCTCCCAAGTGACAGTTTGACGGGATGCGCGTCTAAGCGGCTTGGCAGATATTAGCATAGCCACAAACTCCTCACCCAGCCTGTCACGTTTTACCAGACAGAGGTCAGACTTTAGCCTCTTGTGAGACGACTGCCTCTTTCACGCAGAGAGATCTCAAGACGGAAGGTCTTCAGTGCATGACAACATTCTGTTCCTATAGCGGCGATGCAACCTAAATTTGGATGTAGTTCCAACAGTGGCTGGTCGTGCATTTCACACGTAGACCTTCAGTGAAGACCTCCTTAGTCTGACTTGAATAAAACCCCCTCATGATTCCATCATTTATGACACCGCGGCCGGACAAATAATAATAACAGAAAAACACTTACACACTACTGAGTGAGTGTTGGACGACTCAGCTTCTCTGAAAGGTCAATCTTGAAAATGGCCTCGCAAGTGTATCTGCAATTAATTCCACACTTTTGAGCGAGAAGGCTCACTGTAACCAACTCGTGATCTGATTGGCTATCGCAACTGTCTATCAACTGTAAATACCCTTCACACACACAAAAAAAGCTCCTGCACGATTGTATTTGAAGGCCTCGGACGAATAGTGCGTGCTACTGTTATTGTGAAATCTGCCTAGCAACACGAGCTAGCTGAATTCTGATTGGATAAAAACTCTCACCTAAAAATACAATTCTAGGATATAATCTGACATCAATGTGAAGAATATGATCATGATTTCTTGATCGTTAGGCCAGCGGAGAAGGCCTTGACGGCCCGCCACTGAGTTCCAATCACTAACATTTGCTAAGTCAGCTACCTCGCCAAAATGACATAAATTTGAATACCTCTATGAAAAACACTTTTAGACCACGTCAAATGAAAAACTAATAGATTCTTACACAGTGAAGCAAATTTTGAACGCTGTGTTCCAAATAATTGTAAACAAGTGTTTGTGATCACAGGTTGGCTCGATGATTTCTGCGTATGTTTGACATCAGCTAGCATAATACTCCGAAGACCGGGACCCGAAATTTCCAAGACCACAAATAGCAGTCGCTAATAAGTGTTCGCTTTGGCAAAATTCTCCCGCTGTTGGTGGGCATGTTGTTCTACTATGATTTTGCGGCAGTTGGCAAAGTGTAAAAGTTTAGCGAGCTCTGATGGTTTTCACCCTGGAAAATGGGAGCGCACCGCCAAGGACAAAAAGATGTTTGAAGTGATTGAATTGCAGTGTTGTTGGAAGAGTGAATGACCCCTTTTGAATCACACATCGCTTGAGAGCTCAAACTATGAGTTTGCTTACATTTGCTGTTTATAAACGGTGTGTCTGAGGGCGGGGAAAAGGTGCACACTATCTGCACATTTTTGGAGAAACCAACAATGGGTGAAAAGCCACGTTTTGTTTGATTATGAAAGCAGCATGTTATTGGCCAAGATGTGTGGCGACATCTGTGTCCACCCTAAACAGAAGGGCGAAGAGGGTGGTTACATACATGCAGCATTAGCCTTATGTGTACTGTGCCTTGACAGTGATGAAAATGGAACGATTAATCGTCTTAATTCAAATTAAATTGAATAGTTGTAAAATTGTTCTCTAACTCTGTGAGCCATGGGTATTATACCTCAAAATTGAAAAAAAAATGCATGTTGAGTAGTTAGGTTAGATAGTTCTGTAAGTAGGGCTGATTTGTTTGTTTCATTTCAGGAATCAAATTCTTGCAAAAAGAAGCATGTCAGCTACAAAGATAAGTAAGTGCAGTTTAATTCCCGCATATTGCACTGCTCAGTCAACTCATCGTTTTATTTGTTGGCCCTAAGACCTTTATAAAAAGAGTTTGCGAAGATGAAGTAACCACAGACATTTGGTTTTGTAGTTTTAAAGTTGGCCGTGGCGAGTACACGCTGATGTGGACGTCTGGCGCTGCAGCACTTTAAATGTTTTTTTTTCCCACAAGTAAATACTGGAGCTGATAAAGAATATTGGCACATTTAATATACAACAAATGTTGACATCTTGGGTTGGGTTACCTTTTAAAGCAGGGGTGGGCAAACTTTTTTATTGGTGGGCCACAATGGGTTCTAAAATTTGACGGAGGAGCAGATGGATGGAATGTTTTGGTTACCTCACCTCATCGGATAAAAAAAAAAAAATACATTTAATTTTAAATGAAAGTAAAAAAAAATATTACAACAATATATATGTCACAGTAAAAAAAATAAAACAAATAAAACATTAACAAGCTTTAATCATTTAATTTTTTTTCAAGTTTAACGGGCCGGATTAAAACATTTAACGGTCCACATGTGGCCCCCGGGCTGTAGTTTGCCCACACCTGTTTTAAAGTAACAGGAAATATAACCCAATAGCCTCCCTAGGATTGATTTCTCTTATTCCTTGCCGTTGAAAGTTACAGGCAGGAAAAAAAAAGACGGTGTGAAAGAGGCCTCCTCCTCTCCTTTCATCACCTCTCCAGACCAATGAATCACTTCCATCGGTGTCTATTAGTCACCGTCCAGAGGCGGCCTTATCTGGCAAAGTCTTAGTTAGCCACTATAGATTTCCCACCTGAGAGTCTAATAACCCTCCATTGCATTAACATACATTAGTGCTCGGGAGACCCCGTGATTATCCATTTAATCTAACGTTGCCTCCAGGAGTCACATCTTTTCCAGTCAACAAGCAACAAGAAAACAACCGACATCGCTTCCATCAAGGGGGAACGGAAAGGCCCCGTGGCGAATGTGAGGGGGAGCTGATCGAATCAAGCCGCCGTATCAGCAGGGAGGGAGTCTGGTTGGGAGTTGGGGAGGGGATGAAGAGGGGAGGGGGAGGGGGGTTGGGGGGGGGGTACCGTTGGGTACCTTAGACTGCTCGTTCAAGGGCTGCAAGGTGGTGCGTCGGTTGACAAGTGCGTTTACAAATGCGATCTGTAAATCTCTGAGACATTACTTCTTCCTCCTTGAGAGGGGATGGTGGGTGGGGGAGGAGGGGGAGAGGGGTCGGCTTGGGCGCAGGGATTTGCAGCCCTGTGAGTGACTCATTGTCTTTTGTGGTGCGGTTTTCACAGCGCAAGCTGCAGTCTGTGTGTAAAAGAGGAACGATCTCTTCTTGGATTGCGTTTGTTTCAAGGTTTTTGTGATAACCTTGTTGGACTTGAAGAACAATCATGCAACTTTACATTTACGGGAAACTTTTGTGGTCACGGCTATAAATTGTCCTACAGTTACAGAGTAATCCATCGTTTTTCACGGTTATCGGGGGACCAGAACTCCCCGCGATTCCTCACCCCAGGTTCCCAATTTTCTAAATACTTGTTACACAACAAATTTAAGTTTGAAAATACAAAATGAAGAATGAATACCGAGCTGCAGGCTGTGACGGGATCGTGATCTACAAACCCTGAAGCGAACGATCACGACGGAATGTTGCTTAATAACTGTTAGTTTTCATTTTCGTCCTGAAATTGGCTTCCCTTAACTAGAATTCCGCCGTGCATTTTAGCAAACGATACAATCCTGGTGGATTAATACACTTTTAACCCGTTGATGTTGTTGTGCAAAGCGAAAATTACCGTCTACTTTTGATGCCGCAGTTTCTTCGCCATTGTCCTTGTCTTTTTTTTTTTATTTGGTTCTCTCTTTGCTGTGTTCTTTGATTCTCACAAAGATGCATTACTGTCACCCGACGTAACCGTTCTGTTTTTTTTTTTTAATACTTCGCAAAAAATCCTCGAAACACTGAAGCTGAAATAAGTGAAACACAAGGATTACTAAAATTGGAGAAATTTACCTCGATTTTTATCTTTTCATCCTTTTTAGGAGCAGCACTCTAGTAGTCAACACGTCTATCTCACAGTTTTAAGATTCATCGTTTCAAATGCCCATGTTCGGTTCACTTCAAGAAAACTAAATCACCCATCGGTGTGAATGTCAGAATTGTTTATTTGTATAAATTTGCCTTGTGATGGGCTGGCAACCCGTCCGGGATAGACGCCAGCGCACCCACATATATTCCTCTCCTAATTTATCGAAAAAAAAACAAATCAAGCAAGTCAGACGCCTCAGAAATCACGTTTTACTAGAACACAAGATCATGTTACATTGCTTTCCCGCTGAAAATATTCCGCGCCTTGTCCTCCTTCAGAAGAAAAGATGCTTACAGATTTGGTGGGGTGCACAAGAATACAACTTCTAAACAACCCGTGTCAAAATGGCCGCCGTCAAAAGTTCACCGCGGAAAAATCACCTCCGTATCGTTTCTACTGTAGCGTTGTGTCGGCGGAGAAAAACAGTAAACTGCGTTGATTCTAAAAGCGTTACGTCTTTACAAAAAGGAGTATCGTGTCAGTGGTTTACAACATCTTCTAAATAGTTCTATACATCGATCAGTTGTTAAAAAGCAGGCCTGAAAAGTCCTCTAGGAGCATTTAGCGAATACACTCGGATTGAGGATGCCGATACAGTCACCATCGTAAGTTGCTACAAAACATTACAACAGTGTCAGCTATTGAATATTCATATCATCGGAACATGTGGTGAAAAATACGAACTCAAACGACGTAGTCACTTCAAGTTCACATGTTGGAGAAATGGAAAAAAAAAACAAAACTGTAAAATCACAAACATCAATAAGTGGCCTTGAACAAAGGCAACAAGCTCGTAGATTTGTGTGAATGATGTGTATGGAAGAATAAACGGCATCTTTGGCTGGAAGATTAATACTTGATTACTCCGACTGCGGCAGTCAAAAGCTTTGCCGCAGTTTGTTTTGATTTCAGGAGGTGGGGGAAAAAAAAAAAAAAAAAAAATTTGATCATGACAGCACCAACATGACGGTAGGACCGTTGCTTTCAGTACAACTGCAAAGGGAGAAATGAGTGTTAATAAAGTTCACGCTCCAGGCTCGGTGAAATCCAGTTACACGCAGGCGTCATCCTGACTTTGTTACGGCTCGGATGCTACATTTGAAAGCGGAACATCGCTGGACTGACACCTCCTCGTCGTTTTTTTTTTTTTTTACACCGACAACGCCAAATCGCAGATTCTTAAATTCTTTGCGTTTTACACAGAACCCAGTGAAAGAAGGATACTGACCCAATTTTGTGCAGTTTCACACAGAGACACGGCATCCAACAACCCCATCATAAAATTAGTCGCAAGGAAGCGGGAAACGGATAGAGAAGCTTCTCCACAACCTTATTGTATATATATTGTTTTTAAATAACAAAATTTAATTTATGTTAACAAATTCTCTCATCAGATCTGAAAATGTGATTTTCTGTTCACATTTTCAGATTTTTACTCAATTCTATTCTCGGATATCGTCAATTATGTCAAATTATGGATTAATCACATCAACAGGAAATTGAGTCAGAATGGAGTGCGCCGCTTAGTTAAACTAATTTGATTTCCGAATGAAAGCATTATTTATGAAGACGCCAATTGTACTCCAGAGTAAAATAAAACAACAAAAAACAGTTGATTAACTCATTCACTAGCAGCTGAGTAAAAAAAAAAAAAGGAACTTTGACGTCTTTAGCAGTCAATGGCAGTTAATGAGTTAATTGAGTTAATTTGGAATTGTGATTCAATTCAAAAGCTGTATCAACATCCTCCCCAGAGCGGGTTTAATATTTTGCGTATGTTGATAAAGCCCTCGCGTTTGGATCTCATTGAATCGTCGTCCAGGTCTACCTTTATCGTATTTCCTATCACGTTGTCCACAAAGCAGCTATTTATGTACCTTTTCGAAGAAGCAAAACTTTCCAAAATAAATGATTACAGCTGGTTCTACTCCTAATGCTTGCCCTAAACCTGTAAAAAGAACACCTCAAGGTCACAGCGAGCAGATTGTCCGTCTGCTGCCAAAGCGGGAGAAGGTTCAGTACTGTAGGTCCGACTCCGCGGCAACCCTGTCAAAGATGAGGAATGGCTTTAATCGGTGGCGGAGATCAGATAAAGAGGGCGAAGCCTAAAAGTTTGGGGTTTGAATTGAATTATTGCCTCGTCAAATTTAGGCCTTACGATTTGATATTCATGTGATATTCAATGTGCGGGAAAGTGAACTGCAATGATGATTAAGTCATTAGCGTGTTCATGCCATGTATGCTCCACAGAGTCTCCTTACATGTGCCCTAATGGCGATGGGCCTCGGGGCTGCCTCGGATGAAAATAATCCCAGTGCCTTCTAAATGTTTTAGCATTCGCCCACCGTGTTCGAGGGCATAATTAAACAGCGCTGCCCTAAATTGCTTTGTGGCGACGGAAGCTTGCGACGTCCCCGGATCAACCCAAATCTCAAGCCCCATTTGAGCTCCATTCGCATCTCCGCGTGGCAAGTGAGAGTGTGTTCTTCATGGGGAGACATGGAAAGAAACTTAGGAGGGAGCAACATTCCTCTGATTCTGAGCAGAGAGAACAAGCTTCCTCGTTTTTTTCACCGGCGCATTATCCTCAAATCGTAGAATCCAACAAAAGCGGGGAGTGTTTTGCGCTCATGATGTAGACGTTTACGATTCCGTTGCGGGGGCATCGCCGCTCTCGGAAGAAGAGACGGACGGATTCCAAAAAGTTTAGAAGGTGCAAGCGTAGACCACGCCCACCACCACAATGTTTCCGATGGTGGCCACGATGGCGATCCAAAGCCAGATGGCATCACTGGACATGGACTGCGACTCGTCCGGCTGGCCATGCACGGACGCCGCCGAGGCAGCAGCGTGGACGCTGGCGGATGAGTTGAAGAGCGAGTGCTCGCCGCTGTAGTCGTCGTTTGGCGACGAGTCCATGAAGGCTCCCGTCATAACTGGGATCTGGAAGAGGGGAGATCAAGAACAAAATTGGTAAAATGACCTCAAACAGAAACTGTTGCATGTCGGTATCAAGTAGGGTTACATCAACAACAACAACAACAACAAAAAAAAACGATTTGAATCGGAAAAATCTTTACGCCCTTAGATTGCTTTCCTTGCTTTTCTTCTGGGTGGGTGTCAAAATCCAAGTAGAATATGCTAACAAGCTGTGGTGGGCGTTCAAGGGCTTCTCTGCTGGCCTAACATAATCAAAAAATCATTATTCTTCACATTGATGTCATATTATATCCAAGTGTTGTATTTTTTATTTGAGCGTTTTTATCCAATCAGAATTCAGCTAGCTCGTGTTGCCAGGTAGATTTCACGATATAAGTAGCACGTGCTACTCGTCCGAGGCCTTCAGATACAATCATGCAGGCGTCTGTTCTGCCTTGAGGGGCTTTTACAGTTGATTGACAGTCATGATAGCCAATCAGATCACGAGTTGATGACCGTAAGGCCTTCCCGCTGGCATTACGCTGAAGGTGATGAACGCGTTTTGTGATTGGATACTCACTCGTGAGGGGGCATCACTATGCAGAATCAAACGGAAGTCGTAACTGGCGACCCATCGAAAATCTCAAATATATTTGTGCTTTTTTTTTAAACCACAATGTTCGAAGGACGCCATTTTCAAGACGGACCTTTCAAGAGAAGTTAGGTCGTCCAACAATCACGAGTATTTTGTAAGTGTGTTTCGGTTTAATATTTGTCCAGCCGCGGTGTCATAAATGATGCTATTATGAGGGGAATTTCTTCACTGAAGGCCTACGTGTCAAATGCGCGGCCCCCCACTGCTATCAAGCGCAAGTAAATCAGCACATTACATCACCGAGAAGGCTTTCCCATCCTCTCACAGGTGCGCCCGCATTTAGCAAGTAGCGCTCGATTAACTTGGAATTAATATTTCACATGCCAAGTCAAAATGATGGATTGCTTTGAACAATCGGCGGCTCAGTCATTCCAACAGAATGAACGTTCTATTGAGTATGTTCCGGCGCATATTTATGTGACGTGTTTTCCCGTTTGCTTGCATTGATGATGTGCGTGTGAGTGCGATTGAGACATTTGTGTCATGTGGGGAACTTGGAAAAACAAAATACCTCGGAGGCATGTTGCACTCTGGCATACATAGAAACTAATTCTTCCTCATTTGCTCACCTTCTCTCGCTCACACTCACGCTTCAGGTCTTCCCTGGCACACGGGCCGGGGAAGACCGTTTGGAACGCTCTCGCCTTCGCTCCCTTCATTGGCCCCTGGTGGTGAATTATGACATGACACATCCTGTGGAGCGCCTACTGTTAACATGAGCATAATGGAGGCAGACAGGCGTGCACCGCGTCTAGCAGACCTGCGCACCAACCCCCAAATCTGCCCTACAGACATGCACACGCGCGCGTACACGCACACACACACAAACGGTCAATGCAGTCTATACTCGGCAGTCTTTTAGTCTCTGTGGTCTGTGACGGTCATCCATTAAAATCATTTTAGTCTTGCAATTATCACGCATTGTGTGTGTGTCAGTTGAATCTCAGCATCCCTAAAATTTGAGATTCATTCATTTTAATGCATGTCCTTTTTAAACTAGCTGGATTTTGTTTTCACCCATACAGAGTTGAAATGTAAAAATATGCCATGTAAGTCTGTGGCTTAAGGTTTTTCTTAACTTGTACTGCTCAATAACTCTGATTCGGACACTTTCGTGTTTATGTTCAAATGCAAATGTATGCTGACTGTCTAGGAGCTCAGAAAGCCGGAAGGTGTGATCCTAGAATTGACCGTCGACCCACATGAGTCTGACTACTATAATATATACATTGCTTTGGAAAAAAATGAATTGATGCAAAGAGGAAAGAAATGATGTGAAAAACAGTTTCTCACTATAACCATTATTTTTTTCCCCACTAAAATAATTTAGAAGCTCTACTTTTCAGTAAAACCTTGTCAATCCAAAGAAAAGCCAGACAACCGGGAAAAGAAATTCACATCATATTAACATGCTGTGGATTTGAATTGGTTCAAATGAGCTTCTGTTACGCCGACTTTCTCCAACATTTGGTTTGATGCGAACGGAAGCTCTCAACCCTGTCGATATTCTTTACAACCATGTTTTATTCAGTAACTCATTGTCCACAGAAGCGAGCTGTTTGCATAAATTGGGAAGTGCACGGAGTAAAATGAAGAGTGCGAAGACATTCCAGTTGACGTTGCTTGCTTCTAAATATTTAATTGTCTGGGTTTACGTTTTTTTTTTTTCTTTTCTGGACGTCGAGCCTAAATATATACAGTACATCAATACGTCAATATAGCTTCATCTTCTGTGGGGTTGCGCCTCTGTCTATTTTCTGCAGTCGCAAATCCAATGAGCATGTCGCACATGACATAAATGCAGCAAGAGACTGATCACTAATGGAACAGGGGGAACGACAGCGAAGACTTTGGCATTCCGATGTATCTTAGCTCATAAGTGGCCAGAAAAAGTCTTCCCCTATGCATTACTGACTATGAACTCATGCTTATTGACATTCCTCGATAAGGTAATGCGGAACCTGACGGGGAAGCGCAGAGAAGGATTGTAAGATCAATTTCTAGATGAACTACAACAACAACAAATAAAACTAGTTCAATAAAAACTGGGCCATGGGTGTTATAACAGTGTTATACCAATTTTTATGGAAACTATGTGCTAACGAATACAACATTCCGTCACAAAAAGCCTTCAGACTTGTTATGGGCTTCATTCAATAATGAATGCGTAGAAATGTTCCTACTCTGCGCACAAGTTCTGCATATATGCAAAATAACCGTTGACTTGTACACGATGGCCAACGTTCTTCACACTGCCTTGCGTCTGTTTGTGAATCAGAAGTCATTGTGATTGACGGGCTGGTGCAAATGAGTTGAAATCTGCAATTACCACGCCTTTATTTCCTTATAAGGCGACATTTGTTTGATGCATCAAAAAGAGATCAGCTATGAGAAATGGCCCCAAAAATTATTTTTAAAAATATGTAAGCGCCTTAACCAATACACAGTATTCATCTCTGCAAATGTTAGACAGTGAAGAAAAACAAAACAAACAAAGTAGATGTTCAGATGATTCAGTTTATTGTCGGGACTACAAAATAAAAATAAAAACACATCGTGGTGGTCAACCGTGTTTTTGCTTGTATTATCAAGTCGGTCAAAACACGTAAAATATTGGCCAGCTCTGCTAGGAACAGCCCATGTCAGAGGTGTCAATCGTAGTTCTGGTTTCCCTCAGATGGCCGTTATGACTGTGACATGTGAACCAATATAAATGTTTGATCACCTAACACAACAAATTGATGGAAAGCCAGTTTTGAACTCAGAAGCCAGTAAGTAATTGTTTGTTCAACAATTCTTCAATTTATTTTAATAGGGGAGGATTGGTAACAAACAAATTGCAATATCTCACATCTCAATGTTGTTAAAAGTGGAAGAAAAGTGCTTGAAACAGGAAATTGACGCACGTGAGTTGCGCATTGCGGGCCACATAAAATGAGGTTGCGGGCCACATCTGGCCCCCGGGCCTTGAATTTGACACCCGTGGCCTATGTCATCTCTTCAGTGGTTAGTTTGTGTATACATTTGCAATTTTGAAATTTCCATTTCCAACTCGGACGAAAAAAAATTCTCAAGTTCTGATCCAATCGATGTCACCTGGCCTATCCTGGATTTGTCATCTTGGTCAACTGTTTGGCAAACTATAAACAAATCAAATAAGATTGAGTTGTTGGCAGGTCTGCTGAAAAAAATAAACCCAAAACGTTCCCATCGTGGAGTCGAACAGGGTGCTTTGATTTGGTAAGCCAGATATTTGTCACTCCAGAGTAGTCCTGGAAAGAGCATAAACCCTTCGTGGTCCTCTCTTTGCCTCAAATTAAAGTTTTTTGTGGGAGTATCCGCAATCGTTAATCTCTCAGGAGGGATTTTCAAGAAGCCATATCTGTATTCTATAAAACTAACAGACAAATCCCATCACCCTAAAATTGCTCGGTCTCGCAATTGCAATGCATTGTGAGAGGAACACTGTCAGCTCGTGTTCAAGATAAGTTGCTAAAAGCTCTGGCATACACACTCTGCACTCATGTTTCCCTTAAACTAAAACGTCTTGCGATCTCCAACCGGATATCCCAAATTTGTCCGTTTTAGCGGAACAAATTCACGGTGACAGCGAGAAACGCTCCTGTCAGATCCTCTTACCACCATGCATGATATCCAAAAGGACTGACACACCTTGTAAAATTCTTACAGACGGACACGGCTCGCTAAAATATTGGACTGCTGATGTTTTTAGCCTGATAGCTTCATGCCTACAATGGATAGGTTTCCCTTAAAAAAAAAAAAAAAGTCCTTGTCATCTTCAGCCAGATGGTTTTCTATTTGTGATCCGCAGCAAGGGGAATTTGTCCTGGCAGCTGCTACTGTCACATTATGTTCTCCCCATTTACAACATGAAACTAACCCATCTGTCAAATTCCAACAGAATGGACATGTCCCGATGAACATACAGTAGGTATATTTCATGTTATGTCATTTAGAACAGTAGTCCTCAACCTTTTTTCGGAGCGAACCGGTTCATACAAGTCGGGGGAAGCTGACTCTTGTTACTAATGCTAACAGCTAGCTGCTAGCCAGTAGTAGCCACAAACGTCGGAGACTTGTGTCATGTCATATAATGACGCCGTAATTAACTAGCGGTTTGTCAGCGTCCACAATTAGCGACCGAATATGATTTTGGGATGGCTTTGGGTTGATTATGGGTGGAAACTATGCGAATTAAAACTACGATAAAGCACACTGGGAAGTCGAAAACGGAAGTCAAGTTAGCTGTTACGCCACCACGAGGATCGACTTCAAAATAAAAGTCTACTACGGCTATTGCATTAGCATTAATGACTCAATGTATTATTTGATTTGCTTTATTTTGAAGTTAGCCATCGTAGAGGTGGCGTGTTTGTTGAGTATGTTTGCAGCTAGCTTGAGACGTCTGTCTGGATTGACGTCTCGGGACATGAGACAGGAAAAAAAAATTCTCATTAATTTGAGGACTCGTTTCACCCCAAATTGAAGAAGAATTAAGTAAGTAATTTACAGATTATCTGACTGAGCCTTCTACACAGAAGGGTGCAAACGTGTTAAGACAATCACAACCTTTTTTGCGGTCCATCAACTTCGTAGTTTTTGCCGACCGGGTGCTGGCGGCATAGACTGACGAGCGAAGGGTGTGGTCACTCGCTGCTGTATGTGACGAGCAGTCTTCGTAAATGCTATTGTTGCTTATTATGCTATCTTGTGTGTTTTCATATGAGCATAATGAGACAGGGCCAATTAGCATCTTGACATGCGTCAACTGCAAGTCCCCCCCCCCTCCATCTGTGTAGCATGCTGCAGCCCCGTGGTTAGGGACCACTGAATTAGACGATCAGCTTGTCATATCACGGGAGAAGTAAGTGTAGTCTGTTAAAGTTTGCACTCCTGTCCTGCCATTACGGCATCCGTTACACCACCAATATACCTCAGAAACTACATTGACTGCATCACCCCTGTACCTGTACCCAGTGCCTTTCAGACAGACCCGTGAAGTGGGGGGGAGGAAATGCCAACTTTGATGGGCATTGTGAAAGTGAGACTAGATAGAGACTCAGTGTTTACCTGTATTGACGTGGACAGCAACAACACATTTCAACCAGTAAGGGCGTGCATTTCACACCTGGGCTTTCGGTGAAGTCGTACTTGGTCCCACTTGAATGAATACACATACTGAGTGAGTGTTGGATGAACCTAGCTTCTCTCGAAAGGTCTGTCTTGAAACTGTCGTTGCAAGCGAATCTGCAATTAAATCCACACTTTTCCCTCCGTTGGTTATTGTGGCTTAAAAAAGCAAGAATATATTTTAACGCTCACCAATTACGACTTCCCGGTGTGTTGATTCCGCATGGCGCTGCCCCCTCCCAAGTGAGTATCCAATCACAAAACGCGTTCATCACCTTCAGTGTAAGGCTGGCGAGACGGCTCACTGTAACCAACACGTGATCTGATTGGCTGTCGCAATTGTCTCTCAAATCTGAAAGCTCGTTGACTTTGACGGAACAGATGCCCGCACGATTCTATCTGAAGGCCTCGGAAAGAATAGCGCGTGCTACTGGTATTGTGAAATCTGCCCAGCAACACAAGCTAGCGGAATTCTGATTGGATAAAAACTCTTTCCTAAAAATACAACACTAGGATAATATAACAATCAATGTGAAGAATTTGATCATTATTTCTTGATTATGTTAGGCCAGCCGAGAAGGCCTTGACCGCCCACCACTGATCTCAACACAATAGCAACGTCTGAGCATTAAGGCTTGACTGACGCTACCTCTAAAATCGGTACCACCCAATTCCAGGCACCTGGGAAATCTTTTACACGCAATGATTCCACCTCAGCCACCCCGCATGGCGTGACATGGACGAGCGTGGTAAATGTGAAATAAAATGAGCGGTAACCACCAGTTCACTTCTTGCTCAACTGACTTCACAACACGGCCGTAAACATTGTGTGTATGTAAATGTTATGCGATAGAGGGAATCCAAAAAATCCACAAGAGACTCTTTCTCTCATGTGACCGCGTTGCTGCCGGCGGCGATGATGTTATGAAAAGACTCTCAAAGGGGGGGAAAGGCTCGTGTGCTCGTCGGGAAGCAAGCTGTTTGGCGGACGGTGGGTGGAGGAGCAACGCAGCCGCTGGGGTGGACCCCTGTAGTGTGAAGAATACACTCTTGTGTTTTGATGACAGCACGCAGCAGCTGTAGGATAGCGCACTTCTTCTTTTTACCTACGCGACCATTTTTTTTTCTCACGATGCATCCTAGGAGATTTGTTTTGAAGTTGCTAACACTGTCCCCGCTGTACAAAGCCCCTTTGCAACATAATCTCTTACAGCGGCAGCTCTGTAGTCAATACAGTGTTTGAGAGAGAGGGACTGAACTCTATTGCAAAAAAAAAAAATAATAATAAAATAAATACATTTTAAAAATGCAAGTAATTGCTGGTCATCCAGACTTTCTGATAAGGAAGCGGAATCGTTTATCGGTAGCAAGAATCGCAGGTCCTTTTGTTCAAGACCACCAACGTTTCTTGGAAACAAAAAGGCAACGTGTGTAGCGTTACTGCGTTGTATATCGCCTTTACGCCCGACTGTAAATCTGTCGGCAGATTTGTGGGGCGGTTTTAAGGAAGCTTGTTCACCCTCTCAGTCGTGTTAAGACCTCCACTTTCAAGCCGGGTTCCTTCTGCTCAGATTTACAGCCTTGCTTCTCATTGATTTTTTTTTCCACTCACCCCCCACTTCTCGTCTCTGCTGGTCCATTTCTCTCCTTTTCATAAATCTTATAACTCAGTAGAACAAGTGTGACGTGATCTGCACTTGACACCCGGGCCTGTTTGTAAACAGTTGAAAGGCGGCACTTGTGCAAGGAATGCTAAACCTTTTGTGCACAAAAAGTTGGGGCATTTGTCTTTTTTGGGATTATTTCTCTGCTGTTTTTCTTGCCGTTGATACGTTTTTCAACATTTGAATAATGCATGTTACATAGAAATGGGAATTTTTTTTAAAGGGGAACTAAACAGGCATTTCCGTTTGAAAATGGGATTGAGATCTTGGCAATCTTCTTTGAGCGTTCTTCAACTTTTGCTGGAATGGTTTGCAGCTGAGTGTGAAGTGGTTTCTCCAAATTTGAGCTCAGTCAGAAAAGGGTGACGTGCCCTCTCCAAGCCGGGGATGAGCTCTTGATTGAATTCGATGAGTTAATTTCTTGCGCTCCTCCTCACGAGTGAGAGATCGTCAGCGGGAAATGGTCTAGGAAATATCGGTGCAACATCTGGACTCTTATCGGTCCGTCGTGGCAAAGATTTAACTGAGCTGAAGCAGCCATGAGGCCGTGAGCGAAAGAACAAGATCACGGATACCGAAATGCCTCCACGGGTTGTCTGGGTTCTCCTTTAGAGGGAAGTGAAAAACTGTCATCTTAGAAGGGGATCAGAATACAATCGCTGCTCGTCAGCATCGAGAGGAGTCAATTGAAGCGGCTCGGGCACATGCTTAGAATGCTTCACCCGTGACGGTTTCCAGTAGGGCTGGGCGATAAACCGAAAATTTACCGTTACCGAAATTCATTAAAATGACCGAAATCATTTTGCCCCTGTCGGTAAATTCGGTATTTAAAAAAAAAAAAGAAAAGCCTTTTCTGTCTGCGGCAATGTTCATGCCCCTTTAAGACCGCTTCGGCGCCTCTAGTCACGTGACTCCACCCGTCTGATCGAGAAGGAAAACAGACGTCGCTGTCGTAGCTGGCGATTCAAATCCAGAAGCTTTTTCGCCACCCACAACACAACCATGCTGTGCTGAAAGTTCAAAGTGAGAAGCAAGGTTCGACAAGTGACAACAGCCCATTAGGAGGCGACACCATACGAGAGAACGTCTCAGAGGTGGATGCGATAGCCTAGCACATAGCTAAAGATAAAGCTACTCTAGTTAGTGACGTGCACAGGATTTAAACGCTTCATTTATCGTTATCGAGGTAAAATTGCTCAATTTCTCGCGATATTGATTTGAGGTCATATCGCCCAGCCCTAGTTTCCAGGCACGTTCACGAATATCACTATTTCGGAAAACCAGTTGCACTGAATGACAAATGCTCAAATAATCTCTTGAATCACCAGGCACGGCGGTGGCCCGGTACCAGCAAAACAAAGGTGCTGTGCGAGGATGAAGCGCTTCCCCAAACGTGAGAGAGGAGGTAGAGAGTTGCATGTTCACATCTGGTCTCATCGCTCGCTAATATGCGCCGCTAATTTGAAGTCGCACGACAACTGCAAGTATGAGATGCGACCGAGCGCATCCATTATGAAACTGGAGAATCCCCCCCCCCCACGTCCCGCAAACAAAAACTAATTTCTTGCTGTCGCCAGATGGGAACTACGGTGCAGTGTGTGAAAGCATCCATATTGGATGACTTTGGGGAATCCCAGCGGGATGCTGTACGTGAGATTCGGAGTCATACGCTGGGTCTTTCTGTCCAAGTGTGGAACAGAGCACACCATTTTGGATCAAGGTAAAATTTTGTATGTTATAGTCAAGAATTGCAATACTCGTGGTTAGCAAGTCCGCCTCACATTTACGAGTTTGAATCTCGATTGCAGTCTTTGTGTGGCGTTGACATTCGTCTCCCCATCCTCCTCCCATATCCCAAAAAACAGTGGCGGGCTGTGCATTTCACACGTAGGCCTTCAGTGAAGTCCTACTGAGTCCGACTTGAATCACTCCCCCTCATGATACCTTCATTTATGACAGCACGGCTAGACAAATATATACCGAAACACACTTGGACAGTACTGAGTGTTGGACGACCTTCTCTTGAAAGGTCCGTCTTGAAAATGGCCTCGCAAGTGATTCCGCAATTAAATCCACACTTTTCCCTTATTGGCCATTGTGGTTTAAAAATGCAAGAATATATTTTGGATTTTAAAACGGTTGCAGTTACGACTTTCGGGGGTGTTGATTCCGCATGGCGCTGCCCCCTCCCGAGTGAGTATCCAATCGCAAGACGCGTTCGTCACCTTCAGCGTAAGGCCGGCGAGAAGGCTCACTGAAAGCAACTCATGATCTGATTGGCTCATTGACTTTGACAGAACAGACGCCAGCACGATTGTATCTGAAGGCCTTGGACGAATAGTGTGTGCTACTGGTTTTGTGCGATCTGCCTGGCAACACGAGCTAGCTGAATTCTGATTGGATAAAAACTCTCAACTAAAAATACAACACTAGGATACAATATGACATCAATGTGAAGAATATGATCATGACTTCTTGATTATGTTGGGCCAACAGAGAAGGCCTTTACCGCCCACCACTGCAAAAACCCTCCGCACACCGAGCGTCATGTCCGAAACCACCTGAACTACCTGTTTCACATCCTGCCGGGTTTGGCGACTAATTTTAATGAGTGCCCGACCGTTGGTTAATAGGTTTGCTGCAAATCAGAATCAGAAGCAAAGGTGAAGGCAAGACTGCGAACGTAGCAGCAAAATAAAAATCGACGCATTATACCCTCTCCCAAAAAAAATCACATTTTCAGCTTTTGTCAGCGAGGCACTTCTGTCCGGTATTGCTCAATCGCCTGATGTGCGACCAAGATTTGCTGTCTGTATTTTTTTCCCCGCAAATGTCCAATTCAATCGCTTTTGGCTGTATCGCTCAGTATGCAGGAGGCCTTAAATTCACTGGAGGCTCTAAATTCTCCGTTAGTGATTGCGAAAGATTTTGTGCCTTGTGACTTTGAGTGCAGGCGCTATGGAAAATTTGGGTTGTAGGATGTGGATCGCAGCATTGGCTAAAAATGCGTTTTATTGCTCCAATTTTGACGGAGTTATGACCATGATTCTTAGATTTACATCCAACAAAAAAAGTCTTTCCAATTTCTTGTGCAAGGTGGTTTCGACTGTGACTAACATGACAGTTCATGTGCAATGTTACACATTTAGTTGATAAAAGAAGTTATCTCACATCGTCACATTTCTTGTTTCCTGTTTCCGGTGCGGTCGCAACAGACCAGTTGAATAAGAGCTTAGTTGACTTTTTTTTTTTTTTTTTACCTCATTGATGTTTTTCTCAGCATTGAGCTAATGACGAAAAGTAAGGACTTGATCTGTGCTCGTATGGTCGTGGATCTGTTGGCCACATTAGCCCGCTAGCGTTGATAACAGCCATTCGTGCCACAAATTATGCGCGCTATTTGCATATTGTTGAGTCACCTAAAGTTGGAACGATTGTTTCTTCTTGCTAAATTATGTGGGAGTATGTGGAATTTATTTTAATTGAGATGATGGCGTTCCATGAACGTTACTAAGTGTAATCGTTTTTATCACCACAAGATGTCACTATCTGCTCTTTTCTTTTTTAAAATGTTTGGGCAGCATATACACCAAAGGTAACTCAATGTGCTTCACATAATTAAAAGAACGGCATTTGAAAGCAGTTTCAAACAAGAGTTCAAAACATTTAAAGCAAAATAAAAAAACAAAACAAAAACACCTTACTAAAATTATTGAAAGTGGGTACAGTGCAAGAACTGTTTGGAAAATATGATTTTAATATTGCTTTGGAAGAACTTAATCATAGAGTGAGAAGCGTACAGTTTTTAATCTGTATTTAACATTTATACTTTCGTATTGTTTTGAATCTTTATTCATTCAAATTAATCACTGTTAATAAAGGATACCAGGAAGTCGGGGGACCGTATAAACAATAGAAAAAGAGAAACATTTTTAAGGGTTATTTAGTCGTGGCATATTTTATCAGGGGTCGTTTTACACTCTGGAAACTATGGAATTTGTCAATTATTTGACATTTTTTTTTTAGCTTTTCCCAGCACGCCAGAGACGGGGGAAATATACTGAACTTACATCAGAGCACTCACCCTAGCCAATTTGACAGGACTTTTGGGGTCAAGAACGGTTCGAACGATCACGCCTGAATATGTCCTTTGTTTCCACCCTTCACAACTTGCGTCTATGACTCTCTCGTACACTTGGCCCAAACAAGAATAAAGTCATTTTCTTCAACTTAATTTGAACAGTGTCCTGTCGGAATAATAGTTGTGACACAGACGCTCTTTTATGTTATGGTGTGAAAAGCGCTTATTGAATAAAGTTTTATTACATTCACCTTCATGGAGGTTGTGTGGCCTCTATTAGATTTATTAGCTTTTATTACACCTAAACCACAAAAGCCCAAATATTACAAAGGGCATT
This sequence comes from Idiotropiscis lumnitzeri, assembly GCF_059441095.1. Taxonomy (NCBI): domain Eukaryota; kingdom Metazoa; phylum Chordata; class Actinopteri; order Syngnathiformes; family Syngnathidae; genus Idiotropiscis; species Idiotropiscis lumnitzeri. The sequence goes on from NC_142391.1 coordinate 7,498,527, forward strand.
TGTTATATTTATTTACAAGGTAATGCGATGAATGCCTTGGAGATATTATTTTTCATAATAAGATACAATTTTGTCCAAATATAATTATGTAATTATGAAAGCAATCTTCTATGAAATTCATCTGTAATTAATCATTTAACATGCAATAATACCATGAACATAATTCAGTATCTGTACATTTTTTTTCTTTGTTTTTATCTCACAAGAATAAAGCTAAGCTAAATTATATCCTCATATCATATCTTGCTATGTTAAAACTAGTTGTATTAAGTTCATTTTGTCTTCTTATTGTTATCTATATTTTGACTGATTCATTTAAAGCAGACAATATCGTTTTAGGTTGTTTTGTAAGCTGACATGTTTCGGCGAGTTTTTCGCCTTCTTCAGAGTGTCAAAGACTCGCCGAAACATGTCAGCCTATAAAACAACCAAAAACGATATTGTCTGCTATAAATGAATCTCTCAAAGTATGTTAAAACTAGCTAAAATAAATGATGCTAACATAATGTGTGACAAAAGTACAACCTAAAAATAAATAAATATTTAAACATATTAATGTTAAAAGCCTTTTTTGCTTCAGGACTCTTACAGTTGGATCCATTTTTTCTTTCTAACGGTGTCTGACAACTTTTGTCACTCTGAACGGTGAAGTTAGCGCTTATGCTAATGCTAACATAAAACCTTTTTTTCCAGTCCCTTTCCCAATGTTATTGACCGCTAATATAAGTAATCCAGGTTTACTATGGCTACATAAAGATGTTCCCTTCATAAAAAGCCATTGGAGTTGAAAAATTATTTTATAGAGTATAAGTCAAATTATTCCATACTGTTGCTAAAAATGTTAAGTGAAGCAAATATACTTCTTACGCTTGCATTTTCTGTCAGCAGTATCCATTACTCATATCCCATATTTCTCCCCAAAAATTGACATAATAATGCCTTTTTTTTCGCCCAAAGCCAAAGGCCATGAATCATTAACCGAAGCACATATTTTAAATATGCATCATCCTGGCGAGGCGCAGCATGTGTTTTATGCTACACTTTACACCGTTAGGACCATATCATGGTGCGGGAACGTATTTCTTGCTGCGCAATATTGCACAGCGCTTCAAAATCTATATGCATAACCCGCTCATGCATCTTGCATTGTGATGCCGTTTCAACAGCAAAGTCACATGACGCCACCTCTCTCTTGCTGGCTGCTGCTACATATAGATGGAAGACGGTGCCCGGGGCACGACTTGGTGCATTAAACATTACAAACTTGTGTTTTTTTTTGTTTTTTTTTCTCGCTTCTTTTTTTCAAACAAAGATTCAGTTCCATCAAAGTACTGCATGAGCTAAAACAGCCATTAATGCATACTTAAAATGTATTTCATTGAATTATTTATAACTTTTTGGATATTAAAGTATGAAAAAAATGACATCTAAATAAATTATATTTAATTTTTGTTTATTTTTCATTTAGTTTGAATATACTGTTACAATCTTTTTATTTAATTTTCATCTTAACCACTTAATAAAACTAAATAAAATACATGTTTTTTTGCAATATTAATTAATTTTTCATCATTTACTTTAAATAAAATAAATATTTTTGTGATGAGAAAAATATTGTTCCCCTCCACTTTATTCAGTTATTTTTATTAACTCATTCACTTCCAGTCGAAAAAAAAACGATTTTTGACGTCTTTATCCGTCAATGGCAGTGAATGAGTTAATTAAAAAAACATTCACTTTTAGTGAAGTAACTAAATATCATGACAAAACTTTTTAAATACATACATTATTATTTTTTTCATTTACGTACTTTAAATAAAATAGTTATTAACTTAATAGTCATTTTGATGCTAATAGTTTATATAATACTGAGACTACAAATGAGAAAATGTGGATTTTATGCACAGGTTGGCTGTTTATTGTGGACAAATGCAAGGCGACAGTCACGGTTGGACACTTAAAAAAAAAAAAAAAAAAATGATGATCAAGCACTGCATCCTGACCCCTGTGGCATTTTGTCCACAACGGTTGTTCTCTAGTTTGCTTTGTGCTTTTTTTTTTTTTTTTCCGCATGTATACGAGCACAGCAGTAATTACTGACGCTTTCGCATTATTCTGCAGAACAACAGGCTCCGTTTTATTGCACGCGGCTGCACAAAAACAAAGGCAAGAAAGATGACTGACCGTATGCAAACACGGAGATTAACAATGCTCATTAAGGATTACATGACTCATACAGTGGGTGTTATGCTTCTGTAAACCTTCGATTACTTACTCATCAGTGAGAGCGAGGCACTCTTGCAATTAACAACAATTGGAGGGCAACGAGGGTCTCCGGTATTTACTTCTCTTCATAAGCAGACAAATTGTTTCGAGAGGAGACTTTAGGGCAAGGAGGAAAACAAGTGTTGCAGCAACGTGGAGACTGATGAGTACAGCCGACCGCCTTATATTTGCAGTTTGGCATTCACAAATGTGTTATTTGTTGAAAAAAAATCACCTCATTCTCATTTGGGTTCTCGGGCTCCATCTGGTGCCAAGGAAACAATTTGAAGTGAGTTGAGGAACTTAATTTGGACAAAAGTAGTCATTTGCCGCCATTTTGCAGAATCTATAGGCAATTATAAACCGTTTGAGGAGTCACATGCGAGGTTTTGCCACTTGCATCAGTCCTTATCGCCCAGGAATCACAGGTGTTAAGTAAGAGGGACTCAGACTTGCGGCAAATATAGATTAAACATTATTGTCACCCCCCAAAATGTTTAGAGTTGTCTATATTGTTGGTTTAAATAATAAATAAACTACAAACTATAGTTCCAGAAAAGTTTTACATCATTTTGAATCATTTTACATGACTGGCTTGCACGTGATAAATCTGTAAAAATACTGGAAGTGCGCTTTCCACTAACAACCCAGGCTAAACTTTCTTACCATACAAAGCTTATCCTTAAGTCGAACTGCATCATTTCAACATAGTTTCTTGACAGTAATTCCTCTTTTGACAGGACCTTCGCAACAGTTTGTGTTGTTAAAGAGCACAAAAGCTGAAAAATTTAGATTTTTCAAACGAAAAAAAAAAAATATATTATTACAATTGAATTCATCAGTAGTGTAAAAAACCAATTCAGTATACAAGGGATTACTGTACGCAGTAATACTGCCGCGTCAAGAGTTGAGGTCCAGCAAGTCGGGCATCCTTTAGCTGAAGATCACTCCGTTATGGGATGCACGCGACCTTGTAAGGCCATCAAGTTGCTTTCTCTTCTGTGCGTCCTCCCCAGCTGTGTCACGTCTGACTCTATTTTTTGTTCAGTCCTTTCTAATCCTCGTCACTTGATTGTGTTGTTCATCCCCGCTGTGTTGCGCCTTTCCGCCGAGCACTTTTTTTTTTTTTTTTGTTTTTTTTAGGGTCCAGCTGTTTTAACTCTTTCGCGTGTTAGTATCCTATGTGCATCCCGCTTGAGCAGGAGTGGGCAAACTTTTTAATTGGCGGGCCACAATGGGTTCTAAAATTTGACAGAGGGGCCGGACAAGGAGCAGATGGATGGAATGTTTTGGTAACCTCACCTCATCGGATAAAAAAACTTTAAAATTTAATTTAAAATGAAAGTGAACACAAGCATTAGAACAATATATATGTCTCTGAAAAACCACAATATTTAGAAAATAAAACATTAACAAGGTGTATTCGGGGTTTTTTTTTCCAAGTTCGGCAGGCCAGATTAAAATGTTTAACGGGCCGCATGTGGTCCCCAAGCCGTAGTTTGCCCACGCCTGGCCTAAACAATGGAAAAAAAAAATTTTTTTTTTTTTTTTGTTTTTTTAATAAGCAGTTGGATAATGGATGAATGTATACATGGTCTGTGTAACTCCTATGCTGGCAGAAATTCAAACAAATATGCATCGAATACATTTCCATTTTTTTTAGCTCTGCTGTTTTGAAATGATCCAAATAAAACGACATCCTGCCAGACTGTGCAACACAATGCCCACGGAACATTATGCTCTATTTCTCAAAATGACTTTGCAGGTTGCCTTGACTTCAACCTCCTCACGCTCATCGCACGTCAATTGTCTCTCGCCGTGTGCGTAACAACAACTTCTCAACAATGCGTCCCATCACTCCGGGTTACGCTCGGCGACGGCCGCCACTCGCAGCTCCAGCCGGCCGCTGCGACCTTGTCGTTATTACTCTGCGATCTTTTCCTCCGCCCGGCGCCCGAAGGCAGCACAACGCTCTCAGCTCATCACGCGCGATGGTAACACACCTCCTCAAGAACTATCGCACCTCCTATCGTCTCTGTAAACCCAGATCTCGTCAGGCCTCCAGGTCGTTTTTGCAAGGCAACGAAAATCAAATAAAGGTCATAAAACTTCAAAATCATTGCAAATAAATGTTAAAATTAGCCTGGTCAGACATTTTCAAAAGTGCCCCTCCACGTTCTGTCAACAGTGTGAATTGTCAAATTGCGCCTACATGAATTGTACTCAGCGGGAACGCTAATGCCGCATGCGAAGCATCATTAGGCCGCTCGGCTTCTTGTTTCTCATTTAATTCTGAAGTCATTATTCATGTAGCAGCTAACTCCGCCTCCACATGCTTTATCGTGCCGTGAAGATGACCGAGCCATACTATGAATAGCAAACAAAAACATAAGCAATTGACACCCCCCCAAAAAAACTTTTCATTTTCTTATAGGAATAGTAGGGGTGTAACGGAAAGCCGATATGAATCGGAAAATCGAATCAAATTACTTTTTAAAAGTTGTACGATATTGAATCAAATCGTAATCCCAATGAATCGAATCATTAAATTTGTTTAATTATTTCATCCTTGAATCAGATGGCCCCCAATGTATTGAGAATCGTATCAAATCGTCTTTTCAGGAGAGATGCACATCGCTAATGAATAGTTTAACATGCAAATGGAGTGTGTGCGCTTCGGTGGGGCTGTTTTGGTTAGCAAAAGAGTTCTGAGTTCCAATGGTGAGAGAATGTCTGAAAAACAGCTAAAAAATGTTTTTTTTTTCGCATTAAAAGTTGAAATGAATTTTTGTATTGTATTTTTTGGAAACAAAATTTTCTCTCATGAAATAGTACAAATAGAAATAGAATAAGTTTAAACATCATGAAAAAGTCATTATGTCAACTTCATATTCATTAATAATTCAGTGATGTATGATTTTTTTTTTCACCCTTTACTAATCAATGAGATGTAAAAATAAGTTCACTTTTGCTAAAATTCATACGTATGAGACAGACAAAAGTACTTTGTCCTAACTAAGCGGCTTCTCATGTTCTCAACACAACTCGTTGAGGCTGTTCCGACTTCCGGAATAAGTGTTGCAGAAAAAAAAAAGAGAAAAATGTCCCCTTGCTGTCAGGTGTGACAATACTTCACACTATAATTTTTCACAAAGCTTTAAATCCACTTCCTTCCTGAAAATGAAATCAATTTACCGTTTTTAATCTACTCTCAGAATCTTTGACTTCCGCTGCCTCCACGGTTTTAATTGAACAGCAACAATACGCTAACATGTTCTCATCCATGTCTGATGATCTTAGAAGTCAACTCAAGTTACAAGTCACACTCAAACTATTTAAGACTCCAACAAAGTGCGCTTAGATGAACACATATTGAGTAAACATGCGCACACTTTGCATATTTAACATGCCCCGCAATTCTTGCCATGATTTGAGAAGGCCATTAAACACGTAGATCTGGACACCTTGACAAAAGACCCAACGCAAACAAGCGGCCTTCCACCTGGAATTACATTTGAATAAATTACACAGCATGCTCACCTTTTTCTTTGCGGTAAAACTTCTTTAACAAACTTCTAATGCTTGTTAATCTTACACACATATGAGCCACGCGCCGCATTAGCTGACACTATAAATATTACAAACGCGTCAGTGTGTGATCGGTCTGCAGTTGGTCTCATAATAAAATGAAAAATGAGGTATTGCTCCACATAATTGTCCTACTTGCACGAATGCCAATGCGCGCTTATGGATGCTGCTGCCAAAGTTGTGTTAACGCTTTTATGGTGTCGGACTTGAATAAGGTTGGAGACGACTGTACTGTTGTCATCTGGTTGCAATGTCAAACTTGTCAAATTAATATTAGTCACCAGCGGAGAACTGCCTTTATTATTCATATACGGTGTATATTATTTAACAGTTTGATGCATTTATATGTAAAAACGCATGTGTTGTATCCATAAACAGTTGCCGGGTTAACTGAATGGGTGTGTGTGTGTGTGTGTGGGGGGGTGGGGGCATTTTTAGAATAATATGAAATAATACAACATTATATGTGTCACGTGAAATTACATTTGACAAATTAATTAAAAAGGAGAATTATGGACAAATGCGCAAAAAGAGTCACCGGAATGCTAATGGTTCATTCCCGCCAGCCACGGCAATCACAATTCAGGCGAGATTAATCAATGGATGTGAGACAGCGCAGGAGGACGGGATGGGTAAACGTGATTGCAGTGGATACCAGGCCAGATTTTGAAACTGTCAAATATTTCGCTGTGGCAGTCACGGTACGGATAACGGACCTCGAAATTGAAATTGCTTCCTGGGACATAAACATGAACTAGCACAACTTGGAGCGACCACATGTTAAAGTTGAACGGGAGTTCAGTAAATGTTAAGACAAGCAAGTTTTTTTTTTTTTTTTTAATTTGTTTTAGTTTAGTTTTAGTATTAGTTTTAGTTTAATGTGTGTAGTATTTTTTTCATTACGTGATTCAAAAAAGTGACTAATTATGATGTAATAAAGTAAGCTCTAATACTGAAACAACTATTTGACCTTCCTTTTTCTGTACAGACATACTGCATTAGCGAAATAAACACATTGGAAACGCATTGGAAATGTAGAATGTCAATTAACAAAAATGAAAAAATAACATTTTCTGGAAAATCATAGTATTAGTTCATTCTGTTAATGTAACTGTAACTAACCATATTCATATTTTGTGAATAGCAGCGGTGATTTTGTTTATTGTATTTTATTTTCATTTGAAATTTGCATTGAAATGGTCTACCTCCGGTTTAAGCTAAGTGCTTTTATTTTGAATGCGAACTTCCTGTTTAATACTGTTCACACTTAAGGTAAATTAACGAAGAGTACGGCAAAAAGTTTCATATTGAGCCTCAGAAAACGGACGTTTATTTTTCTAGCACCCCCTCCGAAGAGGCAAAAGGTGTGTAAACGATGAAGTATTTTGTGTTTGTAAATATTAAGTGTTGAATGTGAAATATGTCAGCTAATTGTATGCGTATGTTTTGAACTGTGTTTCAGCTCTTACGGTGATTCGGTTTTAAGGTTACACGGTTATGGATACATATTGCTCAAAAATAAACCACACAATCATCAGTAAAGTCTCATCCTTTGTTTGGAGGGCATGCTACAGTAACAATTAGTTTCAGGTCATTTCATTTTTATTAAAAAAGCATTTTAATTTTATTTCCGTGATGATTTGTTTTTTTTTTTCAGCTTTAGTTTCGTTAGTTTTCATTAACCGAGATCATCTTGGTAGCGTCCACCTGTAGAGTCTTCTGCATTGTAACCCTGTCCTGTACTCTACATGTCAGAGTCGAAACTAAATGTTGGAAAATTAGTCGAAAAGGACTTTTGAAATTCAGGAAAAGATCAAGAACTGAGTTGGACCACATAGCTCCTTGAAACATAAAAAATGGATGCCAGGTCGTGCAAAGGTAGGGGCATCCACAGCCACTCCACCATCCAACTCAAGGAAGCCTAACTTTGCCTCCAAAAATGTCACATGACACTTTCAGTTGCCATCATGGCAAATAGCCGACAGCCTGACAACACAACAGCTGTAAAATGAAATTAGCACGTGGGCGTAGCTGCTGTAGCGCCGTGTGTATTGCGGCAGGTGGGCTTCGGCGTTTGTGAATGATTGCCGCACATATTTCCCTGCGGGAAGATGAGACGCAAGAGTCGGTGGGGGCGGGGGGGTGTATGTGTTTGGAGTTTGTCACATGTGCACCATGTTGGCCTAGATACCGTGTTTCACGTAGCGCAACACTTCAGAGGCATGCCCTCAATCTTGAGTGATTATGAATGTTGCAGTGAGTGAAGTGCAAGCATGAGGCATGAAGAATCCATTACCTTGCGTGGACTGTCGACAAAGACAGAAGAAAAAAAAAAAAACAAGCTTGCGCCATAATTTGGGTTTTGCAGTAATTCCGATTGAAGGTTTACAATTGGATGGAGTAACTCAGTCACTTTTTTTTTTTTTAATTAAAAAAAACAGAGTTGCCTGTCAATTTTACAGCATTTTTCAAGATCCACAACATATTTTGTACTGTCAAAATGGCACACTAAAATCTTTCATCATTAAAAAAAAAAAAATTCTTGCTTTTTCCTTTCCTTGCCGCTTTTCACACAATGGTCTTTTTTTTTTTTTTTTTTTATACGAGCGGGTCATAAATTATATACCGCGACGCACACGCAGCTTAAACATACTCTTCAGGTGTCTCATCTTGCTCAACTTCACAAGCTTCACCTCCAAAGCAAACGCACACATCCATCCATTATCCGAACCGTTTATTCTCAGAGTTGTTTTGGGGCGAGAGGCGAGGGTACAACCCTGAACTGGTCGCCGGCCAATCGCAGTCCAAAGCAAACTGAACACTTGACAGTGAGGAATTTGGGTCTGGCATCAATAGCCTTATGAAACACACTTGACGTTTTTGATTTTCGTTCTAAATCTGTACGTTTGCATTCAACTGAAATTGCATTCAAATGTTGACTTTCATTCTTTAAAGGGGAGTACACACCGAAAAATACGTTGTATGTATATTCCGTTTGTGGAGTACAATTTGAGCAGGAGAATGCACGCGATTTTATCCATCTGAGGGGGCGGCCATTTTGGCACTTTTGTCAATGGAAAATGACATCACAGTTGCTCAGTGCTCAGGTAATGACCAATCACGGCTCAACGATTTTCTGAAGGTGGGCCATGATTGGTCGTCAGCTCCGCCCTGAGCAACCGTGATGTCATTTTCACTCAACAGAAGTGACAAAATGGACGCTCCACGAGATGGTTAAAATGTGTGGATTTTGCTGCTTGACTCATATTCTACAAACACAAAATGAATCAGAATGGCATGTTTTGACGAAAATAACATTTTGGGGTTGACTTCCCCTTTAAGTACCTTTGGTTCAGAGGAGATATGCACAATCGACGATGGAAAAAAAAAAAATAAGAAGAATTGTGTTTGCTAGACCACCCCTTAACTCATTTACTACCATTGACGGCTATAGAAGCCCAAAAGGCACATTAATTTCAGCGAGGCTGGCAGTGAATGAATTCAGGAGGCGTTTCGTCATCCTGACCACCACACCGAAATATTTCTGGCGAAGCCGCCCGTGGTACATACGAGTAAAAATGACTCAGTAACTGCAACATTATTCTGATGCGAGTGCTACATATTTCAAGCCAGAGAATCCGAGAATGCACATTTCAGACGTTTAACTCAGCAAAAAAAAAGCCCTGGCCAGGAAAAGCACCGGGGGGGGGGGGGGGCGGTGAGGTTGGGCGATCGCCGGCATGAAAAATTCAACATTTTCAGGAAAATCAAAGTTGGCGTACTTCACCGGCACTCAGTGTGCATCCCCGAATCACGTCTGTATGTAATACATCTCACTGTACTGTAAGTGCCCGATTCATCGCCTCGCCATGAAAGTTGCATGTATCCGAAATGAGACCCCCCCCCCGCCCCGTCATGTGTGCTTTATATAAAATGTTAGCCAGGAGCCCAGCTGCTTGACGAGCATGATGGAAAATAACTTCTATCAATCTCCTGATGCCAACGCAACACATTGGATATAATTGACATTTCGTGAGAAGGAGGGAAATCGAGACCATTTGTAACTGAAATTATTGCATGCGCTCGACACAAATGAGCTGTCAGGCTGAAATAATAGAGACGTAATGTATGAGGCGTGATGTAAAATGATGACTGAGAAGTATGGATCCACTTCTCCGGGCCAGTCGGAAGCGGTCAGAAAACTTGACATTGCCGTGTAATGTCTATAGCGGCCGTGGGCAAACTACGGCCCGGGGGCCGGATGCGGACCGCCGAACTTGAAAAAAATGAAATGAATAAACCTTGTTAATGTTTTATTTTCTAAATACCGTGTTTTTTCAAAGACATGTCTATTGTTCTAATGATTTTGTTCACTTTCATTTCAAATTAAATGTTTTTTTTTTTTCTCTGATGAGGTGAGGTTACCAAAACACTTCATCCATCTGCTCCCCTCTGTCAAATTTTACAACCCATTGTGGCCCGCCAATCAAAAAGTTTGCCCACCCCTGGTCTATAGCGTCCAGCTGTGTTTTGTACACACCAGCGCTTCTCTTAAAATTGAATTTAGTAGGAACCAAATGGAAGAACTATAAGAGAGGCACACAGGGCAGAACTAGTTTCGAGTCAGCGTATTGACAAAAGATGTCATCGATTTGACGATGCACCCGCAGATTAATTGAGACATGACGACCTTAAGAGTAATAGCTTTAGCTCCAAAAAGGGAGAAACCTGCCTGCTATCAAAACAAAATCTTAATAGTCGACCGGCATCAATGCTTAAATCGGATAATATGGTCATGAATTATTTGAGGACGTACAGCGTTTAACAATTTTTCTTTCTGAACAGCGACAATTTTTCACAAAAGCAATTTTTGATTCACGTATTAGCACTGTTCAAGTTTTCCATTTCTGCGCTTCATATACTACCGCTTCTCAAATGCGTTATGATAACAATATTTCAGACCGCCAGACTGATGGTTACCCACAATCATATTTCATCGCCGTCGCCCGGGTCAAATCTCGTTTTAATCAGCCGCTGCGTTCCGCCCACTAATGAAACTTTCATTGTGTTGCTTTTTGCGCTCGCGCTCTCATTTCAAATTTGCATTTGATGATGCATTTTAATGGCGTGAGCGTCAGTGCGGAGCTGCATTATGATGATATTTGTCATTATTTCACCCCGAATCATAGATCTAGTTAATTCCGGGATATATCAATGCAAGGCGATGCTTTGAAATAATCCCATGCTGAGTGTGAAAAGATAATTTATGCAGGAATGCATAATTCATGCTTCCTTAATACCAAAGGCGCCGTTTCTGTATACAGGAAGCAATCGTGGAGTTTAAGAGTTCAGTCTATTAGGGAAAGATGTTATCGTCACATCCAGTACTTCACATCACTTCACTTCACAGTTTATCAAGAGTCGCAGCCATTAGAACTGGACTGCGCACAGTTCACCAGAATGGATTTATTTCAAATATGACTTCAAAGTCACATATCGTAAGAAACTAATTTTGCCGTCAGAAAATATGCAGCCAGAAGTCTTGTTGTCAGCTTGCCAGTGAAGCAAATCGTTTCAGAATGTTGTTGGCTTAATTATTGAGGAATTTAAAGTCATGTATTGACTTCTTAAATCGTAAAATAATCAAATTGGTATGCAACCGTTAATTCAGCCTGCAGAAATGCTAAAGCTAAAAGTTTACATTTGTTGGAGCTTGCTCGCAAAGTAAATGATTAATGAGGTTGTCGTCTAGAAGGTTTGTCAAAATTTATGGGCGACGACTCGAAAGTTGTCAAGTGATTAAATAAAGAATTGGATAATTGTAGAATCTAGTTTGTGAACTGTAAGCCGGCAGCTAAAGGTTGATAGCTACCCGTTGTAGCTTGCTAATTAAGTAAACATCTTAGTTTTACTGACAATAACATCTTTATTATTGATGAATTTTTGACTTGGAAATCTTGTATTTCACAAATCATGTCGTTCATGATTTGTAGGTTCGGCAGCAAAAATGCGATAGTTTGGAACTCTTTGTAGCTAGCTTGCTAACAAACAAATCAAGCTAACAAGCTAAACCATTTGTGGGATTGTCATTTCTAATATCTTTATGATTCATGAATGAATGACTTGAAGGTTAAATATTGATTTGATAAAGAATTAGATGAGTAGATAAGTCATGTAACTAAGTGATCACTGTGAAATTTAGCCAGCAGAAATTTTACAGGCAACACTGTTACTATTAAATGATTTGTGACTTTGGCATGGAAGAATTGCTATTCATGACTAAAAAGTCATGTTTTTATTTAAAAAACAAACAAAAAAAAAAAACGTAATAATTCAAACATCTAGTTTGAGGCTCTAAATTAGAGATACTACATTTCAAGCTAGCCCACAAGTGAAATAACAATTTGTAAGTTTGCCATTCAGTGTAATGTTTTTAATCATCCATTTTAAAACTTTCATTTCCCGGATAAACATGGTAAAAATATTAAACAAATTAGAGCATGTTTTATACTTCAACTGTCATAAATTTTCATACTGTTTGTGTTTTTGAGAAGATTCAGGCACAAACCTTAAAGGTATGTGTTTTTATTCTATCCAATCAACTTTTGACTTGTAAAAGCAAACCGCTGCCAATAACATCCAGAGCTCTGCTCAAACAACCGGTGTTGAGGGTTCAGTGAGGTGTTTGTTTAATTACAAAACAACTCCACAAGTGATCAATGCTAAAAATGGATCCTGTTGTTGTTGCCTTACTTTCTCATAAATCAAGTGAACCTGAGCAACAAGCAACAACTCGCCATCGTTCAAACCGCTGCTTTCAATAAATGCGTGATGATGGGAATGATATGGGAGAAAGGGAAAAAAAAACGTGGATGGATTGTGGAATCGTCAAATGTGATGTGGAAACACGATGACTCAATCGTGTGAAAGTGAGCTGTGAAAGGCTGACCTACCCTTCAACCCATCAATAAAAATAAAAATCCTCCACTAAAGGCAGGCCAGCTCCAGCATGTATCTTTCCCAATAGTAAGCAGGCAGTTATGCAAACAAAATAAATGTTAATATTACTATATATTATTGGCGGGCCGTGCATTTCACACGTAGGCCTTCAGTGAAGTCCAACTTAGTCCGACTTGAATAAATCCCCCTTAGAACATCATCATTTATGACACCATGGCTGGACAAATAATCTACAGAAAGACACTTACACAGTGCTGAGTGAGTGTTGGACAACCAAGCTTCTTGAAAATGGCCTCGCAAGTTTATCTGCAATTAAATCCACACTTTTCCGTCCTTGGCCGTTGTGTTTTAAAAAAGCAGGAATATATTTTAGATTTTCGAACGCTCGCCAGTTACGATTTACGAGTGTATTGATTCCGCATATAGCGCCACCCCCTCACGAGTGAGTAACCAATCACAAAACGTGTACGTCACCTTCAGCGGAAGGCCAGCGAGAAGGCTCAATGTAACCAACTCGTGATCTGATTGGCTATCGCAACTGTCTATCAACTCTGAAAGCTCATTGACTTTGACAGAAAGACGCCCGCACGATTGTATCTTAAGGCCTCGGACGAATAGTTCATGCTACTGGTATTGTGAAATCTGCCTGGCAACACGAGCTAGCTGAATTCTGATTGGATTAAAACTCACTTAAAATACAACGCTATGATATAATATGACATAAATGTAAACAATATGATCATTTTTTCTTCATTATGTTAGGCCAGCAGAGAAGGCCTTGACGGCTCGCCACTGCTATCGATCAGTGTTTCTCAATTATTTTCTGTCACGCACCCCCTAGCACAAAAAAAACCCCAAAACAATTCGTGCCCCCACCCCACCTTCCACTCTCAACTATAAATTATAGCATTTTTGTTGCGAAACAATCCTACACCGTAGAGTTAATACTTGCTGTGAACAATGTGCAATGAGAGCGCCACTGCCAACTACTGGAGTGGATGTGCAATTACACTTTATTGTAGCATAGCGGGAAAAAGAAACATGTTCCCCAGGGTGACTCGCGTCCCCCTCTTATCACACCGGGCCCGCCCCACTATTTGAGAAGCACGGCTAAATAAACTAATAGTAGCCATATTTGATCGAGGCAAAACGCCCGTGTTATGTTTGGATGTTGTAATCGCCTCCACCAAGGACGTCGTGTCCATCATTTGTCTGTCATCAGTGCTTACAAAACCTACGGAAGCCATTTCTATAAAACTGTCACGGAGACGATGGGCCCAGGAAAATCCCAAATGAAACTTTTCGGCCTTCACCAAGTGAAGTTATGGTTTGAAGACCGTTTGTTATTCCTTGTAACTCTTGTCAAGGATATCTCTTTTCTTGTAAACAACCTAACACAAAAACAGCTGTCTATGAAACTGTTGTTCAAGGAATTAAAAAAAGGAATTAAACCTTTTGACCTCCACCAAAGAGGATTGGTTTTACCAAGGAGACTTTTATTTATTTATTTTTTATCAGGCTTTTCTTTATTAATAGGATTATGTAAGGACGATTTAAACCGATTTTATGCGTTTGTAATGGGGAGCGTGGGTCAAGTTTTTTTTTTTTTGGTTGTTTTTTTTACTTTTGCCGCAGAGGTTTGTTAAAACCTGCAGAGGAGAGAATGTTTTGTTTTGTCTGGGACAATATCATTTAAAAACTAATTTTGTGGTTTAGGGCATTAGACAAAAAAAAAGTTTAGTGTATTGTTTTAATTTGTTTATTATCAATACTGCTTATTATTGACTCCAGAGAAGCAGGTTGAGCATATTTATTTATTTATTTATTTATTTAGTTCTTTTTTTGTGTGTTACCAGGATTTTGCTAAAACTACAGCTCCGAATGCCACAAACATTTTTAAACAGTTGGTCCATGGAAAAATCACAAATGTTTTGAAGTCGAGCAAGGAGGTTTGGATATTTTTAACTTAATGCTCATCATCACCAATTTGTGACATATTTCTTAATGACCAAAATAGGCCCAAAAAAAGGTTTGAATTCACCCTTTTTTGGCCTCAATGGAGGATGTTAAGGTTTCACAACTGTTTGTTATTACCTCCCTCAAGGATATAGTTTTAAAATTTTGGCAGATACATGTTAACAATATCACTTAAAAACTTCGAGTCAAGTCAAGCCCTGACAAGAAGGCAAAGAGTTAAGACTAAAAGTTCTCTAGGAGAGAACAAGCCAAAGAAATAAAAGCTATTTAAATTCAAGTGTGGCCTCCACTGAGTTTTTTTTTTTTTTTTTTTTTTCGTACTTTGTAATTACCTGTATCAGGGAGAATGCTATTTTTGCCTGGTGCTTCTTCATTCCAAACATTTCCCCAAAACCCCTAAACGGATATTCAGGACGTTTGCGGTAGAGAACGGAATCGCCCAAGGACAAAATAAATGAAATGTCCAACTTGCTTGTATTTTCATATACATTTGTTATCACCTCCACCAAGACGGCAATTTGTTTGTGATTTTATCGGGATTATTTTAAAACTCAATTTAAAATAAATAAATAAATAAATAAGAGGTGGGCCATTGATAGTGTTGGAACAAAATTAAGATTGTCTGTCAAAGTGGCCGTTTATATTCCCATTCCTTAGGAATTTTATTTTTCAAAAATACAATGTCAAATCAATTTCTTTACAATTATGTTTTGTTACAGTGACGCAAAAACTACTGAACTGATTTTTACAAAGATTTGTGGGGAAGATGGACATGGGCCAAGGAAAAACAGATTCAATTTGCCTTTTCAAAGTCTTATAAGGAAATTTAATAGCTTAAAAGGAACAGATTTTTTTGTGATCCCCCCCCCCCTCTCAGTTTCTCTGTGACCACTGTAGGAATTTTAATGTCATTTGCGATCGGCGGGTATCTCATTTAGTGCTGATCCACATTAGGAACGTTCAGCGTCGGTCGCGATGGAGTGCCACTCCAGTTATCTATTTATCACAAGACAAGCGGCTTCACGGAAAAACCGGATGGACTGTCCGCTCTGGTTAAAAAGCTTATTACGTCCCTGAAATAAGCTTCAACTGTAGCGAGCGAGCGGGGGGGCTGTGCTCTTTTTGAATGAAGAATAGACAGTGAGACGACATGATCCTGTAATTGAATTGTTGTGCCACCCGAGAACAAAGACGGTCTCAGTCTGCGTCGCACGGCGGCAGCCATTGCGCTCGTTAGCGCTTTTCACCCCCCCAAAAAAACACTCCCATCTTGAGCGAATCGCGATTGTTTCATTATCCGAGTAGATAGTTGACAGCCGTCCGATTGTGGTCAAGGATTTATTGTGAGGCTATCGTCTAACTTGTCACTCAACTGTCTGCCGGGCTGAGATGGACAACCCTGTCGGAGAGAACATCTCGGGCCGCGGCTGCTTCTTCAAATCAGGTGATATAATGAGATATGCTGATGGGCTGTCACCCGCTCGGAGACAAAACATTTGAGGCCGGAATGCAGAACATTGCCATTTTCATAACCGATTCCTGCTCAAGCTCCGTAAACGCGTTTGAGAAGCCAAGGAAAGCAACAGGAGAATTTTTATATTTTTATTTATTTATTTTTTTTTAAGCACTAGGTTGACATGAACGGGTCAACACGCCCGAGTGAATGTGAGGGTGGCTGCCTGCCCAGGAACCAAATGGCACTCGTGTAAAACACGATTCGTACATCACTATTCAACTCGGTTTTATTTATAGAGCACTTAAAAAAAAAAACAACCAAAGCTGCATACCAAGTGTTCTCCATAAAGTAAAAAATCAGATCTACAGTATGAGAGCCGATTAACAAGAAATGAATCACATAAAACAAAAATGAGTCTCATGCCGAGTTGAACGCCAGAAATAGGAACGAGTTTTAAAGATGGACACAGATGGACGGGGCTTGCCTAACGAGTTACCCGAAGGTCATCCCGAATGGAAAAAGCTCGATCCCCTCAGAGGCTCCGCTTAGTCAGTCCTCCAGGTTCGTCTGGCCCGCTGACCCGAGGCGCCCCGCAGGTACGTCGAGTGAGTAAATCATAAGATGAAAGCCCAATTTAAAAGCATGCTGGCTGGTCAGGGGCAGAGAGGGCAGTGCCCCACCAGATTGCTTTTTTTCTTTTAATACAGAGCACGGTGTCAAATGTGAAAGTAAATTCTCATCAGAAACTTGCTCACGAGGAACCATCCATAACGGGAAGCGCCCCACTGGATGTATTTTTTTTTTCTTTTTTAAGACATACCTTATGGTGAATACAGAACAGTGATTTTATTTTGTTTTAACGAATAATATACAATATATAGGACTTAGAATTGTCATGTAATGTACCGTATATCCATCTTCTGTACCGCTTCTCCTCACAAGGGTCGCGGGGGGTCCTGGAGCCTATCCCAGCCGACTTCGGGCAGTAGGCGGGGGACACAGCCAATCGCAGGGCACACAGAGACGAACAACCATCCGCGCTCACACTCAC
The DNA here is from genome assembly GCF_059441095.1 of Idiotropiscis lumnitzeri. Lineage (NCBI taxonomy): Eukaryota > Metazoa > Chordata > Actinopteri > Syngnathiformes > Syngnathidae > Idiotropiscis > Idiotropiscis lumnitzeri. The sequence goes on from NC_142391.1 coordinate 7,515,824, forward strand.
ACCTCGAGGCAATTTAGAGCGTCCAATCAACCTGCCATGCATGTTTTGGGACCGTGGGAGGAAACCGGAGTACCCGGAGAAAACCCACACAGGCACGGGGAGAACATGCAAACTCCACACAGGAAGGCCGCAGCCGGAATCGAACCCACGACCGTTTCTGCGTTTGTTTCTGCGTTCCTGTTCTTGCTGTGGCATTGCAAATCGCCCGTTATGCCGTTCAAATAGTTATGCCCGATTAATTTAAAAAGTAGCAACCTTAAACGACTAAAAATCTGTATTTTTGTTATTGGCATGGTTGTGTGACTCCATCCAAGTGTTTCAACAAAGTGAAGAATGTGGTGATTCGAGGGCTAATTAATCCGCTCCCAGCTTGAAGCGGTATTCTTTTCCTTGCAAGATCTCGTCTTGAGGGATGACTTTCTTCCTCTCTGGTGGATTTACAGCCCTAATGAACATCATGTGCTGTGACAGTCTGCGGTCCTAATGGTCACTTCCTCCTTGCAGCTTCTCAAATGACGCTCGTCAATGGCAGAATCTTCTCAAGGTGGAGGACAGTTATGACACATTCTGTCAGCTTTAAGAGATAAAACGATGGTCGAGGTGCTCTGGTTCACCGTCACCACATGAGGTTGCCGTGAGGCTCTGGAAGTAAGTGCAACTCCAACTGCTGCCGTTATCATAAAATCTGCTCTACCAAGAAAAAAATACAAATTGGGATGATAACGAACAGGAAATGGAATTTGTTGTGTTGTTTTTGTATTTTTTTTTTCCTGTACTGAGGTTTAAAATATATTTCATATTTAATACAAAGCAGTGAGTCAATTTTGAAATGATCTCATTTGAAACATGCTCATTGGCGAGTCTACATTCGGGGTAGTGTCCTGCCAGATGCCATTTCTATGTGATGAATATTTTATATTTAATACCGAGCAGTGTGGAAGTTGTGAAATTAGACTCTAATCGGAAACATGCACACTGAGAACTGCATTAGGGGCAGTGCCCCACCAGAAATTTTCTTTCTCGTTTTATCAGTCGTGGAATTGGGCAAAACAGTTGACATCAAATATTTCCCGAGTGTTTACGTTACATTTGACGTTATGTTAATGTAGGGCTACTGGATTACCCCAAAAAATATTTTAGGAATAATTGTAATCACGATTATTCAAACGATTATTCTATTTTTTTGTATACAAAAAAATATATAAATCTAATTAATTTTTTTTCTTAAATTACCATATTTTCTGGACCACTCTAAAGTCCCAAATCTTCCCCAAAACAAACGAGGCGCCTTGTAAAGCGACGCGCCCATTATATGGACGGAGCATCACTCTCGACCATCAACCCTTTTACTCATTGGGCTGTTCGGAGTGCATGTTAGCACACCCTGCTGGTCAAAGTCTGAGTCATCTATGCTTCGAATTGACTGTGACTTATACATTATGTGACTATGGTGTTTGGGTGATGGTGTAGGAGAAAGCTGGACAAAAGGGCCCCTGTTCACAATGTTGTAGTCTGTCTTATCATTTATGTTATTGCAAGCAAGAAACGTCCCACGTTTAGACAACAGACTGCAAAAAGCCCAAAGCACAACATGCACATCTCTCTAAACAGCCATGTGATTGGCTGAGTCTGAGTGGCTCCCAAGAAGCCATTGCTGTAATCTTTTTGTGTTATTTTTATTTCTTTTGGGTATATAGATGGCATGAGAGATACATGTTTTGTGTTAATCTTATTTCTTTGTTTCATTGTTTGCTTGTATGCTGAGTTTTTTTGGTTTTGATTTGAAACCGTGACTCTAAGGAGTGTGGTGATCAGTGAAGTCCCTCCCCTGAAGTTGTCTAGTAGATGTATTGCCATGACAGCTCTTATTGGTTAGAGTCAGTGTTATTGGCAGTGATTCCTGATAGTTTCAGGACATCTGTCATTGACTTGGGCTGATACCTCTGGCAGTGATCCCTTAAGCCTTAAGGCATTGAATCCTGGTGAGCTGGCTACACCTAGCGCGAGCTGAGCTAGCGCTAGTGCAATCTTGTAGCGCGGCGCGCATAGTATATGCATTAAATACGGAAATAGCACCCTCAACTGGTGTTGTGCCCTTTGATGCAGCGCGTCTTATGGCCGTAGAAATACGGTAATAATAAAAAAGGTGCAAATGTATACATTTTAGTGTGGTTTCCTTGTATAAAAAAAACCAGTGCGTTGGATCTTACTTGCTTTACAGTTGTAAATTGTCATTTAACTGTCACAACATTTAATTAAACAATTTCAAGAGAACTATTTTAACAATGTTTGAGAGTGAGAGAGAGCGAGAGAATAGAATAAATGTATGCCAATTTTTCAATCATTGATTAGAATCCTAATTGAATATCGATTAATTGCACAGCCCTACGTTAATGTATCAAATTTAGTGCTAAATTCGCATCAGTTTTTATTATTGTTACTCTCCATTGTAACGAATAATAGCTACGTCACTAGTTATGTAAAATTACCTTTACAGACAACCATTTTTTTTAAACAAACACTGACAATTGTTAAAAATAAAAAACACTGATAAATGTTGAATATACAATCAATATATGGGGGAAATGGGGTGGGGCCTCCCAAAAATATTACAAAAGAGAAAAATAATTATCTACAAATATGGAAATTTTAAGGTGCCAAACGGCGAGTATAAAAATTCGATTCCATTGACTTTATGGAAATGGTGGGCTCGTGGTTGGCATGTCTGCTAAATTGTCTCGATGCAAATCTCAACTTGGGTCTCCAAAATGGAATTTACATATTCTCTCGGTACACGTTAGAGAAATGAAGGACTCTAAATTGTCCATAATGGTTCTTTGCCCTGCGTCTGCCGTGATCGGCTCTAAAATGGACAAGCTATAAAATGCATGGATGGATATATTTCTTTAACTGTTTGAAAAACAAATCACATACCAGCGCTCATATATCCAGCTTCCGTTTAACCACACCGAACTCCCCAGAGGACATGCACAAGTCCTTTTAAACCACAATTACAGATATCTCCTTGACGGCGGCGACCACGCGGGCACACAAACACGGCAGCGTTGTAAACCGATGTTATCATTCCCACCTAAATGGAAGTGTGGGATTTGTTCACGATAACTTGATGGATGAACAATTACAAACCCTTTTTTTTTGTGTGTGTGCGTGTGTGTGTGTGTGTGCACGTGTTCACAATGAAGAAGGTAGCGACCCGCGTCTCTCGACCGAGCGACTGCACACGATGATGCGCAAGCATCCACCAGTTCCGAATGTGATTCAAAGGAATTCCCCTCGGTCGTGCGGCAGCCAGCCGCCGTTTCTGGCTAATTCTTGCTATTCAAAAGCCGAGCAGCTCGGTGACATTTTATTTTTGAGCGCGTGCCTTCGTGAGGTGAATAATTTAGCGCTTGATATTTCACTCGTGGAAAGTTTTGCACAATTAGCGAATGGGAGACGCTCATCACGTCATCGTCAGATTGTTGAGGAAGGCAGACGAAGCGGGGGAATGCTTTGATGCATTTTTACGGCTTGTTTGGAGATGACATCACAAAAACTAATGAAACTAATTGTAAGCATACGAAAATCAATTGAGCGCGACCCATTACAACACGACCACAGTACGGATTACATGTATCATTTAATTACAAAAATTAAGCATTCTTAATTACTACTTCCCTAATAGTAACTGGGGGTGCTTTTGGAGTCGGCTTCTATTGTTGGTTGTTTTGTTGAAATCGCAACTAATCAAATATCGTCACTCTGCTCTGACAATTGAGCTTCGGCACTTGGAACTTTTTTCTTGTCTTCTTACTTTTTTTTATGTAAAATAATTAGTAAGCAACAGGCTAGCAGACTCGACACTTTAATTCATCGGAGAGATTACGCAAATCAGCGAGTGCTGCTTTTTGGGTTAGCAACATGGTTTGACTGGGTTCAACATGTTATAGACCGTTTTTTTTTTGAGGGGGGGGGGCTTTTTTGGTTTATTCACAATTTTTCCTTTTCTGTTAATACATGCTCTCAGTGGCAATAAATATTTGGTAGTTATGCTGCCAGTAGCTTATAAAATTAGAAATTAAAAATAAAAAAATCGCCAAATCAGAAAAATTTTGCTGTGATTTCTTAACTTTAATTTTTCCAGAGGTGTAATTTGTGTCTTTCCCTATTTTTTTTCCTGCTGCAACAAAAAAAAAAAACAGGTGTCTACTTGAGCGAAGCATTTAATAAGTTGCCTACATAAGAGGATATCAGCACATTTCTGTCTCGACACACTTACAATTCTCCTTAATAAAACTGCAGCAGCAGGATTTTAGGGCAAAGAAAGACAAAACTCTCAATGTTTGCTCTTATTTGGGTTGCGTGGGAACGGGGGACTGTCCCACGGAATACACTTTCATACGTGCAGTCACGAGTCACAAGTTGCTATTTCACTTTTCGTCTTCATTTAATTTGAATAACAGGTAGGAAGGAAGGCTTTTTTTTTTCAGTTTTAAAATTCTGCTACGGGTCTGTAAATGACTGGACTGTTTGGGTCCTGAATACATGAAACAAATGCTAATTTAAAATAAACCTAGTAGGAATTTGAGATTTGAGGACTCGGGTGTTTTAGTGGAGCTTTCAAAGCAAACACGGTGAAGCAGCATTTAGCTGTTATGCTGCACGCAAGTGGAATAAACTGCCAACAGAAGTGAAGTCAGCCAACTTGTTTTGACTCACGTCTGTTGAGCATTTAAAATCACTTTCACTTTTAAAAAGCTCCTTTTTATTTACTTTGCTTTTAAATGCCTTGAAATCATTTTTGGGGGTGTCACGTTTGTCTTCTTTTAATAATTCTTCGTAAGCTACTTTGCTTCTCTTTGCTTTGTCTCGAGCTGTTTGATTGTAAATGCTTTTGGCTGTGTGAAGCACATTGAGTTGACTTGTGCATTAAATGTGCTATATAAATAAAACCGCTTTCGTTTGACATATTAAATAGATTCAGAAAGTCTCATTTTCCAGTGCATCACATTGATTGATTATATACGTCAGCTGACTTTGGCCGAGCGCTGACGTACATCATGGGTGGGTTGCCAACCAATTGCACGGCACACAGAGATTGGAATCTTTGATTATTCTCACGTGCAAGAACACACAAGATGAGAATTTACAACCAAAACAAGAATCAAAAAAATGTTTTTTTTTGTCTGCTTAATGATCAATGAAACTGAAATTAAAAAAAAAAAAAAAAAAAAAAGACCTATTTTGTCAGTGATGGTCCGATTCAGGGTTGAGTGACTTTTCGCTTAAAAGCAGCTGTGATCGGCTCGCATAAACCTGACCAAGATAATTGGAATCCAAAAGAATGTTTTGTGTGTTGTGATCACCCATTTCGCATTCCTAAAGAAGACTCGAGCTCCGATTCACTATTACCCCGGCAAACAAAAGTACATCAAGAGGCGATGTCTTGTACGCCACATTTGAAGTGGGTTCAAGTTGTTTTAATTACAAGCCTGATGCTTTTTAAAAAAAAAAACGCACACACTCGACAAAACACTTAAAATGAAAAGTTACAAGATGAAGACTCACCTGCGCGGCCATGAAGGAGAGATCCATGCTGTTGCTCGGCTCAGGGCGAAGGCACTCAATGAAAAAAGCCTGCGCGCGCCTTTCACCCTCCTCCTTCTTCTCCTCCTCTTCTTCTTCTTCTCCTTCACCTCCTCATTGAGCATGTGCCCTCGCTTTTGTTTTTAATCTCTTCCCCCGTTTGGAAGCGCGCACACACGCAAGTGGCGTTGCACGTTTCACATGGGCATGAGGATGGAGGAGGAGGAGGGGTGAAAAAACAAGAGGGAGGAAGAGAGGCAGCAGAGGGAGGCGGAGATGTGGAGGCGAGAGGCAGCGTGAGAGGATGTGGAGGAGAGTCGAGGCAGACGCTCTTGACACAATAGTCTCTCTCTCTCTCTCTCTCTCTCTCTCTCTCTCGCTCTCTTCCGTCTAGGTCAGGCAAAATTGTGCATTTCTAGATAGAAAAGATGAAAATGAGAACATTTGAATTCAACGGCCTGATTACGTCAAGAGTCTTTTTATGGCTGCAGCAGTTTCTCTCGCCACCAATAGTTTCGAGTACCTCATGCTGCACTGTCGTGTGGGTTGCAGGCTCCCAGCGGGTCTGCGAGTCAAATAATTGAACCGTCTAAACCACACGTGTTGTATTCCCCCCGCAATCCGTGGGGGGATAGGCATCCAACCATGCTGTGAGTAGTCAAAATCCACAAGTGACGCAAAAAAAAAAAAGTTTGGAGTGCCCTATACAAGTCGATGCCACTAGTTGGCGCCAAAGCACTTTTTTTTTAACCACATTAGAAAAGGCCGGACTAAATGAAGCTCCTCACCTCACTTCAACATGGTTTCTGGTTTCTAGGCAACAAAATGCCACTAGATGGCGCCAAAGCAATATTTCTACGAATAAATAAGTTATTAGGGAAATAAGCCAATTTCTTTTTGGGGGGGGGGGGCTAAATCTGATTTATTTTTATTTATTTTTTTGACAAATGCCACTTCTAATGTGAATGGGACGTGCCCGCGACGTGACTTGCATGTGCACAAGCGACAAGGGACAAAAAGAGTCACAATTGCGGACATGTATAGTGACGCGTTTTAAAAAGATAGACAAGTGAGGTGGGAAGAGGTAGAAATATTTTGTGGAAATAAGACGACACTCATTTCACTGCGATTAAAGATGACGTCATCGCTATCTCGGGTAACAAATGAACTACTAAGAGAATGAACTACTTCTACTTGCTTCATGTTTCAGGTTACATTAAATTAAAGTCAAGTATAAAACCGTTACGCAGAACAACTTTGCAGATTCAGGGATGATTGTCGGTTGTCTCCTGACCACTCTCTTTAGGTCGGATGTGTGGGCAAGAGCGTTCATATTGTAGGCACATCACTTGCGTTAAAGAGTTAACTGTCCAGTACATAATTTATCATATCACAATATCCATCAATAATTATGCCCAAAGTTGTTCATTATAAAATGTATTTTCAGCCGTCGCTTTCTGCAGGTCGAAAAAACAGGACGCCAGAGGATTTATCGCAATCTGGCAAATTCTGCTGGTGCACTTCCTGCTTTCAGTCGTCGTCTTTCAAATTTACAGTTTAAAAGAATTCACATTATTCACCAAATTTATTTCTACATTTAGTCACTTCTAAGCAAAAAAAAAAAAAAAAAAAAAAAAAAGGAAAATTTCAAATCGCAATCTCCATTTTGCATTTTACCAATGAGACATAAGAAGCATCAGCTTACATCAGCACTTCGGATCCTCTTCTCATTCTTATTTTTTTTTTCTGTGCAATTCTGTCCTCCGCAGTGGGAATTTCTCTACTTTACCTCTAGTTTTCAAAAACTAATCTCCCATTCCTTCTTTATCATGAACTTGTCGAAATGCATTCACTGTCCTCTTTAATTACCTTAATGTTCCGCCGTGACACCCATATTGTTATGCACTTCATTACTTTGAATCTTCTTTATCTCCTGCAGCCATTTCCGGGGTGGTTGTTGTGGCCACAGAACATTTACCGCCCCCCGCCCTCTCCAATCGGTAAAAATAGATGAATAATACGAGATCTTGTCATGTTGGGATTTTCCAGGTTGATGCTAACGAGTTGGAATAATGTCATGCCACCTCGTCGGCCTGCCTGGATTTAACGTCTTAACTGCCTGCAGTGTGACTGATGTGCTCTGTCATGTAAGGCCACGAGTTGACTATTTGTGTCCTTTTATGCGTTTAGATTTATTTTTCTATATATGGACCGTTTGCATGTACGGTTCAAGTGTTTGGAAATCTGTCACGCTAAAAGATCGTTCACCTTGTGGGTTGTGGCTTTTACTGTCATTTTCACCCATGTGACAGCAAGATGTCAGATGTTATGAATAACATCATTTGTTGGAACACCAAAATATATGTTTAATCCATCAAAAAGAAAAAGCCCGTTAGTCCAATTGAAGGATTTTTGAGCCAAAACCACCTGGGAAAAGACAAAATCGTCCCAACTTATGCACCGATAATTCTTTCAATCATTTCAGCCGTTGCACATGAACGCGTTAAAAGACACGTGTTCACGCATATATCACAAAGCAATGTCTGGGCCATAAGAAATGATAGCACCAGTTAAAGTTCTAGTTTATTTATTTATTTATTTTTTTCCGATAAGAATTCATAGTACAGGGGTCCTCGAGGGCCGGTGTCCTGCCTGTTTTCCATCTCTCCCATCAGAAAATCAGCAAGGTCTGCCGAAGCTAGAAAACGACCCCGATTTAAATGATCAGAGATTTGATAAGATTTTCTGGTCACTTGAGGACCCCTGTCTTAGGGAGAGAGCGGGCTGGCTCCACATTTGAACCTGATTCAATTGATCAGGGTCGTTATCTAGATGGAAAACAGACATAGCACATATTATTGAAAATATTTTTTTACTTGCCTTCCCCTTTAATATAAGAGCAATAAGTCACGATGCGGTTTCATTTTTTATAATCTTGGTAGAAAAAGTTGGAATTTTACAAGAACAAATTATACAAACAAAAGTGATGAAGTCTTTCAAAACATTTTTTTTTCACAAGAATAAAATGCAAATATTACACGAATAAAATGAAATGACCGAAATGACCATTCCTAAATTGCTGATTATTACCCGATTAAAGTTTGAAGCTAATTTTTGACGTTGACTTGCTGAACGTAAGACAATATTCCATTTTTTATTCCTGGTGATTTTACTGCCTTGAGCTTTATTCTCTCTTTTCTCCACATCCTCGTGGGCCTCCCTTCAAACACTGCAGATCCAAGCAGGCAGCTGATTCATAATTCATGCTCAGATGGATATCTTCAAATGCATCGTGTGTGTTTCTTCTCATAGACATCCAATAAGAGTGAATACAATTTCTGCGCATGCTATCTCCAGCAGAAAATGCACCTTTAAAAAAAAAAAAAAAAAAAAAGAAAGAAAAAATATCGTACAGGTTGTTTGTCTCCTCCTAAAAGGCCTCTGTTATTGACCACTCGGATGTGATGAAGCACACTGGCAGAGGATGCTTAATCTCTTCCTTGGACACACTGCGTTAAAAAAAAATATATATATAAATATATATATATACATATTGCATTCAGTGAAATTATAATTATTTCTGGGCCAAGAAAGGAATAAACTTTTTTTTTTAATACATGCGAGTGCATGTGCGCAGTCTACCGTCTACGAAAACAGATCCCTTTCACTGCATCTGCTTCAAAATGTAATCCAGAAAGGACGCTCACAGCCACAGTTCACTGTACGAGAATTCACCTTTTTCATTTTTTTCCCCCTGTTTTTATCCATCCTGCTTTATTCATTGAAAAACTCACCTTTTGCTCCTTGTAAACACGGCTAAAGTGTCTCATCAGCAGCTTCCAACAAAGATAAACACAAGTCCCATTCAGTTCTTTGTTAAAGCATAGCAAGTTTAAAAAAAAAAATAAAAAATACTGAAACAATGACCAGTGGACATGAATGAAAACATTTGATGAGGTCAAATTAATTTGACCTGCGTTTTAGTTTATCCTGAATCTCACCCATCCCCAAATTTTGGTGCCAAGCGTACGTACCAGCATAACAAAGGAAAGGACGGTTTGCCCTCAATTTGCTGCTCAAAGCAAAACATATTGTCACGTTGGCACACACTGCCACAGTGCATGCGTATGTGTATGCAACCAGAGCAATTACAAAACTTTGTTTAGCCGCACTTCAATTTGAATACATTACCGGCGAATATATTTGCGCGTTTGTGCCGAAGAGGACACCTGAAAGTCAGTCACATTTATAAGGTGAGACAGGGGGGATGAGCCCAGAGCGAGATGAATGAATCTCGTTGGAAAGACACCCCAGAAGCACACGGGGGGCCATCATACAAGCGGATTTTGGAAGAGCGAGTGGCCCGAAATTAGAATGGGCCGGAGCGCACGGAGGACGTGGGAAGGGAGCCAAGCACAAAAAGAAGTAAATGACTTTTGCTGTGTCACATGATTTCCCCGGGGTGAGTACGCCGCCAGTCTGGCATTAAATGAAGCTGATGAATTTTAAGTATCACTTGAGGCAAAAGTGCTAATAACTAACAACAGTTTTTTTCTCCTCCAAAAAATAATTTATTGATAGCGGATTGGCAGCCGAAATGATCTTGACCACTATCCCAACTGTTATTGAGCCAAGGCACATTGGCACATTTTATATCAGAAAAATCTCACAACACGCCGCCAAGATTGCGCCTCAGTTAACTCAGAAATGTATTTTTCAGTGGGAAATCTTTAAGTTTAGTTGATCACAAACTTATAAATGGCAACATTTGGATTAATTGTACCTTCGGCCAGTTAGTGCAATATGATTGAATTGTTATGCCACTAATGTGCTGCGGCAAGGCAATTTTATTTTTGTAATATGAATAGTGTGAATTTTATGCAATGGCCCCTCACACAAAATAGGGAGCAAAAATCTGTATAGAATTTTTTAATATAAAAAAAAAATAAAATTCTAAAGTTTTTTTCTCGTTTTTTTTTATTTATTTATCTCTTTTTAAATCAAATCATCAAGCCATTTATTTTAAGGGTAATTCTGTAAGAGGAGTTTGACATTATGTAAAACTGTTTTGTGATTATAATTGACGGTACATAGCGAGCCCCTAAATTTCACAAGGGATAAGGACTGACTTCTCCTACGAAGAGCGAAAACAAAAGAATGACCTTTAAAATAAGAATTGTCGAATTAACGCCACCTTAAAAACCTTCATAATGTGCTGCAATTGCATCGATGTGCCACAAGATGGTGGCAAAGGACAACTGTCCTTTTAAAATGAAGCTCCTCAACTCACTTCAGCCGTTCCTTGGTACTAAGTCACTTGGCAGCCTAGCAATACTCTGATCCATTTAGCCTTAGCAAATAAATAGCGAGTAGCTCAGTTTCAGAAAATAACAAAAATAATAAATAAATAATAAAAATCTGCGAATATGTGAATTTGCTGAAGCTCACACTTTTTATGGATAAAACCAACAATACAGGCAATTATAAAACAATTTGTCAATGTGTGCTCACCCCCAATTTTTTTTCTTTATTACGACTTAAGCTCATTTCACTGTGAGAATACGGTTGAACGAGAACCGTTGTTCCCAAGAATGATCAGATATTAATGTCTGAGAAAGTCCATCTCGGAAGATAAGTATCAAACTTTCTGGTAGACAGCAGCTGTTTGATTTCGACTTGATGTGTTGGAAAGACGCTATCTGCAATTGCAGTCAAAACGGCGCCCCGTCAATGTGGCGCTAAGGAAAAGAAAAGCGATTTGGACAAGAACAGAACGTGGCTCGATAGATGCACTTCAACAACAACAACAACAGCCTTTTACTGATGCGGAACGTATCGCAGGGCCTATTGCTTTTTTTTAGTTTGATCATAAATAAAGCCTAGCAACGACTGGCGCTGAATGGAAGTCTTCACAATCTCAAAGTGCTGCCGTTATTTCTCCCCGAAAAAGCAAAGAAAAACATGCCAGGCATTTGACAGAGATTTTGTTTTTTTGCTTGCGATGCACTCCCAAATAAAACTGACTGACTGACTGGCCTCGGCGCCGGTGTATAATTCTCATTTTACACTCTGCTGACTTTGTTGCCATGCGTCTTGACTGTGAAGTGTGTGTGTGTGTGAACAACATGCTTACGAGCATCCCTGGTGGCCGATAGAAATGCACAATGCCTCCCCTCCCGGGTCAGAGGTGGCGCCGGACCGCAAATTGCACTCAAGGACGACAGGTGATTCATCTGAGCAGATCAAAACAGGCTACAGTAGATGGAATATGCTGTTTTTAGTAGAAGTCCATTTTTCTTGATTTTATTACTTAGCCGGCCGGAGGAGTGTGTGCGGCTGATGTACAACGCCCGACAGTCTCAAGGTCATTTTGGTTGGAGTCAGATTTGATTTAGAGGCTTAGGTAATTGTCAAAAGACGATGTTTACAAGTTGATGGTACAGAGAGCGAAAATACAACGCAAAATATCTCGTTCAAGGCGCACAATTAACACGGCGAGAGCTCGTGTCCTGCTACGAGTAATTAATGCAACCTCAAAAAAGGTTTCGAATTGCTCAGAGATGCCACAAAATGGCGGAGTCACGTATCTAGATGATACTAGAAGCAACTCTGAATTTGTAATTTTAGCCAACAAGTTGATATGATTGAAACGACAAATGAGCCGATGGGTTAAAAATAATCCGGTTTGGGTTATTTTTTGCGTTTAAATCCAGGTTCCAAAATTCATTTCTACCTGTGAGTTAAGATTTTTGTGGGTCATTTTTCATTTAGTAATTTTCTGAATTGACTTTTCTTTCTTTTCTTTTAGCTGTTTTTAAAGTGTTCTGTTCATGTGTTGAATGTCAACGTACGCTCTTTTCTCGGCTTTGAATGTCATCTGCTGTTGTGTTTGTAAATTCATTCAGGTGCTGTCGTTGCTTGTGCCAAGCCCATCGGGTTGCCTTTTGTATGAAATGTGTTTTATCACGAAAGCTGCCTGGTTTTAACTTTCCCAGAAGAGAGGGAACAGTAAGTATGTAAAAAACAAAAAAGAAATGAGCAATCAAAAAAAAAAATGAATATAGTGTGGCGGACATTAGGACCATGCCTCTCACCCAGCAGGCATCCCGTTTGGGGGCGTATTCATGTTAATGTTTGTTGGCGCGAATTTGTGATTGTGCGTTATTTTCTGTTGTTGGCAGTCTTGGAATAAAGACGTGTTCACAGTCAGTCGTGTGTGCTCATTTCAACTGCCACATTGGTGACCCCGACGCTGAGTATGTTTCAAGTCGTAGATGAAGAGGTGTCTTCCTCGGCCATGCCGCCCCAACTCCCTCATCTTGCAGCCGTCACCGCTACCGTGAGGCTACCGGAGTTCTGGCAGAGCGATCCGGCTTCGTGGTTCCAGCATGTGGAAGCGCTTTTCCACCTTCGTGGAATCACCTCCGATGACCCGAAGTACTACATGGTCGTGGCGTCCCTCGACCAACTGACTACACGTCGTGTTATGCAGCTATTGCGAGCACCTCCACATGGCGGGAAATACGACGCGCTCAAACAGCTTCTGCTGAGGAGGTTCTGTTTGTCGGACTCAGAGAGGGCAGATAGGCTCCTTTCCCTGCCCGGTTTGGGCGATGGCACGGCAGTGGATCTCATGGACAATATGCTGTCGCTCTTGGGTTCGGATGAGGGCGGTTTTATTTTCCCGCACATTTTCCTGCGACAGCTACCATCTCCGGTGCGCGCAGTGTTGGCTAACTCCGCTTGTCTGGCGACCGGCGATCATCGAGGTTTGGCTGAGGAAGCGGATCGAGTTCTGCTGGCTACGAGACGGTTCGCCGTGCAAAGTGTGGTGGCCGATTCCACCCTTGGGACGACACCAGACGTGGATCCGTCAACGGTGGCCGCGGTGGTCGTTCGAAAGCGTCGTGGGAAGGTTCTCTGCTTCTTCCATCAGCGGTTTGGCGCCAGGGCTCGGCGTTGTGTTCCCCCCTGCACCTACGAAGCTCCGGGAAACTCCAACGCCGGCGTTCAGTAGTGGCTGTGGGCGCCGGCAAAGAGAGCGAGCTGCTTTTCCTTACAGACTCGTCCTCTGGACGACGTTTCCTGGTGGACTGCGGGTCGCAAGTCAGCCTGCTCACACCCTCCGCCGTGGACAAGGCGGGCGGCGTTTGCGGACCACCCCTGTGTGCGGCTAACGGCTCGCCCATCATCAGCTTTGGTTCCAGGTCGGTGACTCTGTGCTTCCATGGACGTGATTTCCAGTGGAACTTTCTTGTTGCCGCAATCACGGTTCCCATTATCGGCGCGGATTTTCTGTGTGCACATGGACTGCTCGTTGATGTCGCAAACCGCCGTTTGATTGACGCTGTTTCTTTTGCTACTTTTCCGTGTGAGGCTGGGGGACTCGGGCCATTAACGCATGCGAATTATTTGGCATCGGGTGACATTTATCAGCGCCTGCTGACAGACTTTCCCTCCCTAACGACTCCAGCCTTTTCCACCGCATGCACTAAACACGGGGTGGAGCATTTCATACCCACGGTCGGCCCGCCTGTTTTTGCTCGCGCGCGTCGCCTTGACGCGGCCAAATTGGCGATAGCAAAAGGGGAGTTTGCTACAATGGAGCGTTTGGGGATTGTGAGGCGTTCTAACAGTCCGTGGGCCTCGCCTTTACACATGGTGCCTAAAAGGGATGGTTCCTGGCGGCCTTGTGGTGATTTTCGTCGCCTTAACAATGTGACTACGCATGACCGTTACCCCATTCCACACATTCAAGACTTTTCCACCCGTTTGGCGGGCACCACCATTTTTTCAAAAGTGGACTTGGTCCGTGGTTACCACCAGGTGCCTGTGCAGGCGGAAGATGTGCCCAAAACCGCGGTGATAACCCCGTTCGGTCTTTTTGAATTCTTGCGCATGCCTTTTGGACTGAAGGGGGCAGCACAGACTTTTCAAAGATTGATGGACTCTGTGTTGCGCAACCTCGACTTTGTGTTTGTTTATCTTGACGATATTCTGGTGGCCAGTCCTTCACCAGAGGAACATCTGTCGCACTTAACAGAGGTTTTCAAGCGTCTTGATTCGCATGGTCTGATCGTTAACCCAGCGAAATGTCAATTTGGTCTGGCTGAGATTGATTTCTTAGGCCACCGGATTTCAGCACAGGGCGCGGTCCCCTTGCCCGCCAAGGTGAAGGCAGTGGTGCATTTCCCCCGCCCGGCCTCAATTAAGGCGCTGCAGGAGTTTAATAATAATAATAATAATAATATTGCCTTTATTAGTCCCACAATGGGGAAATTCGAGATTCGAACCCAGGCCTCCTGGGGAGACTGGGTCCTGAACGCGGCGCCTTAGACCACTCGGCCATCCTGGCAGCCAAAATTCGAGATTCGAACCCAGGCCTCCTGGGGAGACTGGGTCCTGAACGCGGCGCCTTAGACCACTCGGCCATCCTGGCAGCCAAAATATGAGATTCGAACCCAGGCCTCGTGGGGAGACTGGGTCCTGAACGCGGCGCCTTAGACCACTCGGCCATCCTGGCATGGTTAATTTTTATAACCGGTTTCTCCCGCGTGCGGCCCACCTCCTGCATCCTCTTTACAATGCCTTGAAAAATAAGAAAGCTAATGATACTGTCGAGTGGTCTGCACCGCGGGAACAGGCTTTTCGACAAACTAAGGACGCCCTGGCGAGTGCGACTCTCCTGGTCCACCCGATTGCGACTGCGCAAGTTGCCTTAACTACAGATGCTTCTGATATAGCTGTTGGGGCAGTGGTTGAGCAGCTCGTGGCAAATGTGTGGCAGCCTCTTGCGTTTTTCAGTCGTAAGCTGCGGGATAACGAACGCAAGTATAGTGTTTTCGACCGAGAGTTGTTGGCTTTGTACCTTGCGACGCGCCACTTTCGCTTCCTTCTTGAAGGACGCCGTTTCACGGCTTACGTAGATCATAAGCCACTTACGTTTGCGATGTCAAAGGTTACTGAACCATGGTCGGCCCGTCAGCAGCGGCACTTGGCGGCCGTTTCAGAGTTTACGACGGACGTTCGGCACGTGGCCGGTAAGTGTAACCCTGTAGCTGATTGTTTATCGCGCGCGATCGTGTGTCCAGTCCAGCTCGGGGTTGATTTTTCGGAAATGGCTGCCGACCAGTCCGTTGATCCTGACATCCGCAACCTCAAGGCAGTGAGTACGGCTCTTAAGCTTGAGGAGGTGGTGTTGCGGGGCGGTGGCACTGCTCTCCTCTGCGATGTGTCCACGGGCCGCCCTCGTCCTGTAGTTCCGTTGGAATGGCGTCGCCGGATTTTTGATTCGATCCACTCCCTGTCACACCCTGGCGTCCGTGCATCGGTCAAGCTGGTGGGGGCAAAGTTTGTCTGGCCCGGGCTTCGTAAGGACGTCAGGATGTGGGCAGCGGCCTGTGTAGCATGTCAGCGTGCCAAAGTCCACCGACACACCAGGTCGAGCCTTGAACCTTTTCCGATTCCGGCCAGGAGGTTCGACCATGTGCATGTGGACTTGGTAGGTCCCCTTCCCCCTTCGCAAGGTTTTACTCACCTACTCACTATGGTGGACCGGACGACTAGGTGGCCAGAGGCGGTTCCTCTGTCCTCCACGACCTCGGTGGATATAGCCCGTGCGTTTCTGTCGTCCTGGGTCGCGCGTTTTGGCACGCCGTCCGATATCACCTCGGACAGGGGCCCCCAGTTTGTATCTGAGCTCTGGTCAGCCTTGGCAGTATCGTTGGGTGTGCGCGTGCACCGCACTACTGCCTACCATCCGCAGGCTAACGGTTTGTGCGAACGTTTTCACCGGTCACTTAAAGCTGCGCTGCGAGCTGCGTTATCGGACGGTAACTGGGTCGACCGTCTGCCATGGATTTTGCTCGGCTTACGTTCAGCGCCGAAGGAGGATCTTAACGCCGCTCCTGCTGAGTTGGTGCTCGGTCAGCCGCTTCGCGTACCTGGTGAATTTCTGCCAGACGGTTTGGACGCTCCGCCCTTTTCCTTTTTGTCGGGGGGGCCCCTGAGCCCTGCACCGGTTCACCACTGTGTTCCCAAGGTATTCGTGCCGTCCGCGCTTATGTCAGCCCGTTTTGTTTTTGTGCGCCACGATGCCCACCGCTCGCCCTTGCAGCCACCGTATGACGGCCCGTTTAGGGTGCTGGAGCGCGGCGATAAGAGTTTTGTGCTTGATATGGGTGGGCGAAGGGAGTGCGTCTCGGTAGATAGGCTAAAACCAGCTCATTTGGTTGCAGGCGATGTGCTGTTGCCGGCCCACGTCCCTCGCCGCGGTCGCCCTCCAAAGTCCACGCCCTCACTTCCGCGCGACGACGTTGTGTGTCGTGCTCCCGCTCCTGTCTCGCCTGACCCCCCTGCCCAACTGCACCACTGAAGGATGGCCTGCGTAGTCGTTGTGGCAGGCCGGTGAAGCCCCCTGTGAGGTTTTTGTTCTGAGCGACCTTCTGGGTGTTCGGGGGGGGGCTGTGTGGCGGACATTAGGACCATGCCTCTCACCCAGCAGGCATCCCGTTTGGGGGCGTATTCATGTTAATGTTTGTTGGCGCGAATTTGTGATTGTGTGTTATTCTGTTGTTGGCAGTCTTGGAATAAAGACGTGTTCACAGTCAGTCGTGTGTGCTCATTTCAACTGCCACAATAGCGTTGAATGATTTAATTATGATATTTTCTCTGCAAAAAGTTTTTTTTTTTTTTAAACACATTAAAACAAAAATAATCACATTGAAAGATTTTTTCCCGAACAAAAAAGACCGATCCTTCTCTCTGTTGTAAAAGAAAAAAGTATTTTAAAACAGTCAAAATGTTCTGCCTGGTTATTGTTGTAAACGTTAAGGGAGTAAAAAACAAGTTATAAGATTCATTATATATTTTTTTTAATTTATTGACGGAATTATATAAAATATTATATAAAATTTTCTATTACCAGGCCCTGATAGCAACATCGCCTTCATACCCTGGAAAAAAAAACGTTTTTGTTCAATTTACTCAACTAAATGTCCTCACTTGGTTTTAGGAAATAAAATCATCTGGATGTCGTTGCAGCGACTTCAAAAACGGATCTGGATAGTGATGAACTTTTCTCTCCACTTGACAATTCGGAACGTCCATTTCTAAAGGTTATATGAAATCAAACTGCTATTAAATTTTTAATCAAGTTCAGCTTTTGTCTTCAACTTTGCTAATTCAATCCTACATTCCATCTGATAAATTGGCAAAATGGCTCAATCGGCGTGAAATAAATGCGACATCAAAGCAGGAAATAAAATGAGCATAATGGTGTTCTTGTGCTCTACTGTCAAGCCATTTAGCACATCGACTAACTTCATCGTGATTTACGGCAAATAACATGTCGTGTCCGTCAGCCGGCCACCCGTGGGGGTCCTTGACAGTGCTGCTTTGTCCTTATTACCTGCTGTAAACCATAAACACCAGACGCTTCTCTGCCTTTTCTACCTGACAGCCACGATCCCCTCCCGTGCTGTCAGAGCTTAACCTTTCGCCTCTCGCTTCCGCCGCGTGCACTTTTTGCTCCCTCTCCCGGCGCCGTTCGAGGAGGCGTGAAGCAGAAGGTTATGACTTTTGGCCGAGTGATGGATGAGCGTCATGAGGCATTTGGAGGAGGGGGGGGGGGGCATCTAGAGGGTTAGAGATGACAGGTGTTGATGCGCCCGCTCTTAAGTCAGTTGCCCTTTTTAGATGAGGTTTTTGCCGTCCTTTGCTGTCTTCGGTAGCTGTGAGAGCAGGGGTGGGCAAACCGTCCGGCTTAAAGGCCACATTTGATTTTTTTTAAGGACAAAAAAAAAAACTGTCATTTTTGATAAAAGTTCATTTCCGTAATAAAATATGAATTGTTCATCATAGTTTTTATATTGGGAGTAAGGTATTAACAAATTAAAAGTCAACACATGCGGGATTCAAACCCTCAACTGCAGAACTGTGCTGCCCTTAAATTTACTGTACCTTTAATATCACATCACCAATTATTTAATAAAATGTGATAAATGTACATTTAAAATGGTTTATTTTACACTTTAATTTAAATGTGACTATTTACCAAACCAATTAGAAAATGATATAACTGCGTTTGCCCATAAGAGGCGGAGCCGAGCCGCTGTGTGAGTGGCTTCGTGCGAGCTGTGGCCAACAGCAGCTTCTGCCTTAGTTGCTTATTGTGTTTTACGATTTTGCTGGTGTCCAATAAACTCCTTTAAGTACAGTACAATGTAAAAAGCCTTTTTAAAAAAAATGCTGCATCGCGGGAGTGCAAATGATGAATCGTGATATAATGGTGGCGCACTCCATTGAAAATTTTGTTTTCATGACAGCAACATTTTGGGCCAAATGAATTGACGAGATATAATTTTTTCAAGGAAAGTTTGGTTTGAAATGAAAACAGCTGAAAGGTCAACCAGGGTCATCCACAACGTTCACACTGGCAACCGTTAGCCAGTTAGTGTATGGACCAGTTGTGTCAGAAAAGTAACAGGACTGCCGTCATTAAAGATATATTTCAAATCCAAACTGCATGTTTTTTTTTTCCCTTCAAAGTAATCACAAGTGTAACACACTTTCAACAGTTGTCGGTCGAGATGCTCGCCTCTTCTCCCGCGCTGAACAATGCAAAGGTGATATGATCTACCTGTGGTAGGCGGTCAAGGCCTTCTAGGCCTTGTTTGCTGGCCTAACATAATCAAGAAAAACAAAATCATATTCTTCACATTGATGTCATATTATATCGTAGTGTTATATTTTCAGGTGAGAGTTTTTATCCAATCAGAATTCCGCTAGCTTGCGTTGCCGGGCAGTTTTCACAATACCAGTAGCACGCGCTATACTTTCCTAGGCCTTCAGATACAATCGTGCGGGCATCTGTTCTATTAAAGCCTATGTGCTTTCAGAGTTGATTGACAGTTGCGATAGCCAATCGGATCACGAGTTGGTTACAGTGAGCCTTCTCGCTGGCCTTACGTTGAAGATGACAAACGCGACGTGATTGGATATTCACTCGTGAGGGGGCAGCGCTATGCGGAATCAACACGCCAGAAATTCATAACTGGCGACCGTTCGAAAATCTAAAATATATTCCTGCTTTTTTATACCACAATGGCCAAAGGAGGAAAAAGTGTGGATTTAATTGCAGATAATTAATTGCAGTTTGGGTTTGAAATGTCTCTTGTGACACCAGTCCTGGAACTTTTCTGACACACCTCGTATTCTTCTTCATCTGAGCAAAGTAGGACAAGGAGGCAGAGGAATCCGGTAATGAGTTTGTGTGTCAGGGCCGTAGTCTCATCTAGATGTAAATGTATTCCGGTACAAGTTGGCCTTCTAATTTATTAATCCGGATGAAGTGTCATCAATTTAGCTCTTGTCTCGCTATCAACTTTCTGTGTGAGGGGAGGAAGGTGTGCCAGTTCCACAACATGAGGATGTTTTTTTTTTTTTTTCCCCCTTCTCCTTTCTCCCCAGTGGCAAACACACTAAAAAACTGGAATGGAGAGGCAGTGCGCCTTGTGACAAGCTGTAGCGGCTTCATTTTTAATATGACAAAGACGCAGGCGGCTGGCTGGAGAAGCTGCCGCTTGCGTGCCCCCGTGTTGCCACGCTTGCTTTTATCGCAGCGGGCCCGCGATCTGCTATGCGTTTCTCGTGTCGGCTGCAGCCGTGCATGAAACTCGTCGCTGAATGAGTGTGTGTGGTGTGTGTAAGTGTGTGTCCCAGCACTACGTTGTTAGCTCGTCTCCACAACGTGTGCGCATGTACATGCGTGTCTCCGGTAAACCTGTTCAACCTCGTACCTTCAAGTTCCCGTGGCCCAAAATTTGCCTGCGCTGATATTCACCAACATTTTGTGAGCTAAGTACTTTTTTTTCATATCTTCCATGGGCGGTGTGCATTTGTAGGCACTTTTTCAAGGAAGAGGGCTGTGGGTTTCACTTTTTTTTTTTTAATTTGCTACAAAGCACTTTAAGGTCAGGCAGCGTCAGGAAACCTGTCACGCAACCATTAGGGGTGCCAGCCCAACTCGAAATAGCACAAAAATCTTTTGTCGTTTCGTCAGGTCTGCGGCTCTCGTGTAAATTTCAAGCTGCTATAAAAGCACTTTCAGGTCCGGGAATGCAGGGACAGCTTCTGCGCACACAAAAAAAAAAAAAAAAATTAACTGTTGATTGCACGTGATTAAAATGTGGTCAAGTCAACATAAATTTCTCCTAAAAACTATTGAAATGATAAGTTTCATTTTTTTTTATCATGCGTGACAATTAAGTACATCCAATGGAATCAAAGGATTTTTTTAAGCGCATCCATTCATAATCTTTACTGCTTCTCCTCACTAGGGTCGCGTGGGTGCTGGAGCCTATCCCAGCTATTTTCGGGCAGTAGGGGGGGGGACACCCTGAACAGGTTGCCAGCCAATCACAGGGCACACATAGACAAACAACCATCTGCGCTCACACACACGCATTTTAGATCGTCCAATCAACCTGCCATGCATGTTTTTGAAATGTGGGAGGAAACCGGATTACCTGGAGAAAACCCACGCAGGCGCGGGGAGAACATGCAAACTAGTGATGGGCATAACAGTTCTTTTAAGTGAACTGAATCATTAGAAACAGTTCATCAAAAAGATTCGTTCAAAAGAATCGTTTTCATGCGCTTGCCCCCGGTACTTGATGGACTTAGCATTATCCGTTAGCTTGCAGAAACGGATGCCAATGAAAGCTTGTCCCCGCGAGCATGAAATGAGTGCTGTTGGAGAGCGGTTTCCTTCCTCGGTGAATCGTGAATCATTCACAACAAAACAGCGTTCACCGACTGAACTGATGTACTGCATGGCGTTCTCGTTTACATGAACCGGAAACCGGCAGTGACACGTTCACTCACTGAATCGTTGGCGAACGGGAAATGACGTCGCCGATTGCTTCGTGAACACCAATAGCGTGGCAGTATGTTCAGTAAATCACGTTTACATCTGACATTGGCTGCTGATTGGCTGTTCGCGAAGATTTACAAAAAAACAAACAAAACAAAAAAAACACTCACGTTCACTGAAAAGAGTCGTTCTTTTTGAACGACTCGTTCGCGAACGACACAACACTAATGCAAACTCCGCACAGGAAAGCCGGAGCTGGGATCGAACCCACAACCTCTGCAATGTGAGGCCATCGTGCCGCCCCGCATAAAAAGTCCCCCAATCAATTTTGATGCCCCTTCAACTTGCCCATATGGGGTGCCGACTGAGCTTTTCCTGACTTTACGCCCATCGATCACAGCGTCATCTAATCGTCACAGTCTCTTCATCGACAATCAAACATCCCCTCAAACAAATGTCAGCGACAAATCTCTCTGTATGCCCGCCCCCTATCAGGTGGAGGGCGTGGCCACCGCCCCATGAGACCACCCCTTTATACATGGTGCACAGTTGCTTAACGATTGCACCCTTAGTGGTTTTTGTGCACAAGGAAGTCGGTCCAATGTTGCGTTAACGTCTCCGATGCAGCTTTATACGGCCGCTCTACCAGCAGCTAACATGCGCGCAAAGGACATGAATCTGTTAAACAGACCGGAGACCAACTTGCACATCTCCAAACATCATTAAAAAGTCTGTACCCAAGTTAACAGCGAGGTTAAACGAGAAGTCTGAAGCATTAATGAGCGGCAAGTATTATTGAGATTGTCATTAGTGCAAACAATCGATGTGTCACCGGCATGGGAGCGATTCTTTAATGAGCCTAAGATGGCGAACATGACCTCATAATCACCCCGGGAAGAGAAGAAAATGAAACACGACCTTTTGGAGTGGGTGATTTTCACGCGCCTGCTCATTTGCCGCCGGTGACGAGATGAGAGGGGACGATTATTCCATTAACTCGGGCCGGGAACGTGTCACGTCGTAGGGCCGAACGGTTAATGTAGTGCTTCCGTTTGTATACGCGAATAATTCATCATCGTTAATTGCAAGCGTTGCGCAACTGAAGTGAATCGCATGGGTTTCTTTTTTTTTTTTTTTTTTTTAGGGACCAGGCTCCCGATGCAAATAGTAAAAATTTGAGAGGAATGCTGTTTTTGGATTTTAGCTTTTCAGTTGTATTTCACTTTTAAGTACAATAAGATTTATTTAGTTTAATTTTGACACTTTTACTCTTCATTTTTTGCTGACAGCATTAGAAAATAGCTAAATTTGGTCAAAATTCCCATTCCAGACCAAAAAAAAAACTGAGAAAAAGAGCTTGACTTTTACAGCGCGACTTTTTCTTTTGTGACAGCTCAAACATCTAAATAATGCTTTCCTTCTATCAAATAACAAAAACGACTTGACAAAAAGTGTTTTTGATCACAAAATAGCATGATGTACAAGTGGTTTGTATGACCTTTACATTTTTGTGCTTCAGATTTGAATTTGCCTTCCAAAACTATGCATATTAAACAGCCACAAAACCGATAAACGTGTAAAAATAAACATCACATTGATTTTTTTTTTTTTTGCATTCATTTCTTTCAACCTTTCTTGTATTGGAGCAAAAGTAATTAAATATATTGAAGTTGCACTACTTTAATATTACCGACTTTGATTACATTACTAACATTTTTAACAGGCAACTAGTAACTGTATATATGTTTTAATTTAACAGTCTGATACACCACTTGGGTACTTGACAGATTTCCACTAAAATGACAGATCCTCCTGCTTTCGCACAGCACAATCCCAGTTAGAACCTCTGAGAACGGACTGTAAATCCCAATCTGTTCCCACATTTAAACAAATTTATTAATTTGCCCTTTAGGAATCACTCCCTCCATCTGTTGGTGGCCAGGATCGGTCGTGAAGCTGTTTGCTTGTTGATGTGCAGTTGCTTCGCTGACCGCTAGATGTCAGCACCTCACAAAGATGCACAGTTTTAGTAACGATCCCGGAAGGAAAGTGGGGAAACAAAAACATTATAACATATAACATCATGCTGCTGCTTAAGGATTTATGTATGGGAGCAATTAATTATCAGTTAGAATAAATAGGATGGACTAAATGAGCCTCCAAATGTAAATGAATGCGTTTTTCAATTCTAAAGGGATTCGCCCACTCAGGAACTTCCAGTGGAGGGCAGTGTGCGTCTTTTCTCCGTCACTCTTTCCTCCTCTGAATAAAAGGCTGTCAAAACATCCCTACATCTGCCTCCCACACACGCGCGCACACACGCGCACACGCACACACACGCGCACACACACACTGTAGAGCTCTTTGTTCCAGCCAGTTGAAGGTGCTGGAGCCCCGGTACAAGCTAGAAGCAATAAAGCCGCCAGACGATTTTTTTTAGACTTGTTCAAGTGTGACTCGGGCATCTCTGCTAAAGGTCTTATATCCTCTTTTAACAAGCATTCCCCACAAAAAAAAAAAAAGATAGACATACAGACCTCTAACAGTGACATTCTGTGTTGAAGCTTTCATCCCTGATTTGTAAGAGCAAAAAGTGTTTCATTTACCGTCATAATAATCATTGTTGTGGCTTTTCGTATTTGTGCTCAAAGTTTGTTCACAGTCGACCGCTTTGAAAATCCTCTGTTGGACCAGCTTGCCAGTGATGTATCTTTTACGGGGGTAGTGTATTAGCGTTGTATAATTGCTATTGGCGGCTTGATTCTGATTAATTTATAATTCACGCGTTGTCCATTATTCAACAACAAATATGGGCTGCCGGGATGTGGAGCCAAGCCCTTTTAACCAGTTATTGATTGGATTGTGGCAGTTGAAATGAGCACACACGACTGACTGTGAACACGTCTTTATTCCAAGACTGCCAACAACAGAATAACACACAATCACAAATTCGCGCCAACAAACATTAACATGAATACGCCCCCAAACGGGATGCCTGCTGGGTGAGAGGCATGGTCCTAATGTCCGCCACACAGCCCCCCCCCGAACACCCAGAAGGTCGCTCAGAACAAAAACCTCACAGGGGGCTTCACCGGCCTGCCACAACGACTACGCAGGCCATCCTTTAGTGGTGCAGTTGAAACCCGGTGGGCAGGGGGGTCAGGCGAGACAGGAGCGGGAGCACGACACACAACGTCGTCGCGCGGAAGTGAGGGCGTGGACTTTGGAGGGCGACCGCGGCGAGGGACGTGGGCCGGCAACAGCACATCGCCTGCAACCAAATGAGCTGGTTTTAGCCTATCTACCGAGACGCACTCCCTTCGCCCACCCATATCAAGCACAAAACTCTTATCGCCGCGCTCCAGCACCCTAAACGGGCCGTCATACGGTGGCTGCAAGGGCGAGCGGTGGGCATCGTGGCGCACAAAAACAAAACGGGCTGACATAAGCGCGGACGGCACGAATACCTTGGGAACACAGTGGTGAACCGGTGCAGGGCTCAGGGGCCCCCCCGACAAAAAGGAAAAGGGCGGAGCGTCCAAACCGTCTGGCAGAAATTCACCAGGTACGCGAAGCGGCTGACCGAGCACCAACTCAGCAGGAGCGGCGTTAAGATCCTCCTTCGGCGCTGAACGTAAGCCGAGCAAAATCCATGGCAGACGGTCGACCCAGTTACCGTCCGATAACGCAGCTCGCAGCGCAGCTTTAAGTGACTGGTGAAAACGTTCGCACAAACCGTTAGCCTGCGGATGGTAGGCAGTAGTGCGGTGCACGCGCACACCCAACGATACTGCCAAGGCTGACCAGAGCTCAGATACAAACTGGGGGCCCCTGTCCGAGGTGATATCGGACGGCGTGCCAAAACGCGCGACCCAGGACGACAGAAACGCACGGGCTATATCCACCGAGGTCGTGGAGGACAGAGGAACCGCCTCTGGCCACCTAGTCGTCCGGTCCACCATAGTGAGTAGGTGAGTAAAACCTTGCGAAGGGGGAAGGGGACCTACCAAGTCCACATGCACATGGTCGAACCTCCTGGCCGGAATCGGAAAAGGTTCAAGGCTCGACCTGGTGTGTCGGTGGACTTTGGCACGCTGACATGCTACACAGGCCGCTGCCCACATCCTGACGTCCTTACGAAGCCCGGGCCAGACAAACTTTGCCCCAACCAGCTTGACCGATGCACGGACGCCAGGGTGTGACAGGGAGTGGATCGAATCAAAAATCCGGCGACGCCATTCCAACGGAACTACAGGACGAGGGCGGCCCGTGGACACATCGCAGAGGAGAGCAGTGCCACCGCCCCGCAACACCACCTCCTCAAGCTTAAGAGCCGTACTCACTGCCTTGAGGTTGCGGATGTCAGGATCAACGGACTGGTCGGCAGCCATTTCCGAAAAATCAACCCCGAGCTGGACTGGACACACGATCGCGCGCGATAAACAATCAGCTACAGGGTTACACTTCCCGGCCACGTGCCGAACGTCCGTCGTAAACTCTGAAACGGCCGCCAAGTGCCGCTGCTGACGGGCCGACCATGGTTCAGTAACCTTTGACATCGCAAACGTAAGTGGCTTATGATCTACGTAAGCCGTGAAACGGCGTCCTTCAAGAAGGAAGCGAAAGTGGCGCGTCGCAAGGTACAAAGCCAACAACTCTCGGTCGAAAACACTATACTTGCGTTCGTTATCCCGCAGCTTACGACTGAAAAACGCAAGAGGCTGCCACACATTTGCCACGAGCTGCTCAACCACTGCCCCAACAGCTATATCAGAAGCATCTGTAGTTAAGGCAACTTGCGCAGTCGCAATCGGGTGGACCAGGAGAGTCGCACTCGCCAGGGCGTCCTTAGTTTGTCGAAAAGCCTGTTCCCGCGGTGCAGACCACTCGACAGTATCATTAGCTTTCTTATTTTTCAAGGCATTGTAAAGAGGATGCAGGAGGTGGGCCGCACGCGGGAGAAACCGGTTATAAAAATTAACCATGCCCAAAAACTCCTGCAGCGCCTTAATTGAGGCCGGGCGGGGGAAATCCACCACTGCCTTCACCTTGGCGGGCAAGGGGACCGCGCCCTGTGCTGAAATCCGGTGGCCTAAGAAATCAATCTCAGCCAGACCAAATTGACATTTCGCTGGGTTAACGATCAGACCATGCGAATCAAGACGCTTGAAAACCTCTGTTAAGTGCGACAGATGTTCCTCTGGTGAAGGACTGGCCACCAGAATATCGTCAAGATAAACAAACACAAAGTCGAGGTTGCGCAACACAGAGTCCATCAATCTTTGAAAAGTCTGTGCTGCCCCCTTCAGTCCAAAAGGCATGCGCAAGAATTCAAAAAGACCGAACGGGGTTATCACCGCGGTTTTGGGCACATCTTCCGCCTGCACAGGCACCTGGTGGTAACCACGGACCAAGTCCACTTTTGAAAAAATGGTGGTGCCCGCCAAACGGGTGGAAAAGTCTTGAATGTGTGGAATGGGGTAACGGTCATGCGTAGTCACATTGTTAAGGCGACGAAAATCACCACAAGGCCGCCAGGAACCATCCCTTTTAGGCACCATGTGTAAAGGCGAGGCCCACGGACTGTTAGAACGCCTCACAATCCCCAAACGCTCCATTGTAGCAAACTCCCCTTTTGCTATCGCCAATTTGGCCGCGTCAAGGCGACGCGCGCGAGCAAAAACAGGCGGGCCGACCGTGGGTATGAAATGCTCCACCCCGTGTTTAGTGCATGCGGTGGAAAAGGCTGGAGTCGTTAGGGAGGGAAAGTCTGTCAGCAGGCGCTGATAAATGTCACCCGATGCCAAATAATTCGCATGCGTTAATGGCCCGAGTCCCCCAGCCTCACACGGAAAAGTAGCAAAAGAAACAGCGTCAATCAAACGGCGGTTTGCGACATCAACGAGCAGTCCATGTGCACACAGAAAATCCGCGCCGATAATGGGAACCGTGATTGCGGCAACAAGAAAGTTCCACTGGAAATCACGTCCATGGAAGCACAGAGTCACCGACCTGGAACCAAAGCTGATGATGGGCGAGCCGTTAGCCGCACACAGGGGTGGTCCGCAAACGCCGCCCGCCTTGTCCACGGCGGAGGGTGTAAGCAGGCTGACTTGCGACCCGCAGTCCACCAGGAAACGTCGTCCAGAGGACGAGTCTGTAAGGAAAAGCAGCTCGCTCTCTTTGCCGGCGCCCACAGCCACTACTGAACGCCGGCGTTGGAGTTTCCCGGAGCTTCGTAGGTGCAGGGGGGAACACAACGCCGAGCCCTGGCGCCAAACCGCTGATGGAAGAAGCAGAGAACCTTCCCACGACGCTTTCGAACGACCACCGCGGCCACCGTTGACGGATCCACGTCTGGTGTCGTCCCAAGGGTGGAATCGGCCGCCACACTTTGCACGGCGAACCGTCTCGTAGCCAGCAGAACTCGATCCGCTTCCTCAGCCAAACCTCGATGATCGCCGGTCGCCAGACAAGCGGAGTTAGCCAACACTGCGCGCACCGGAGATGGTAGCTGTCGCAGGAAAATGTGCGGGAAAATAAAACCGCCCTCATCCGAACCCAAGAGCGACAGCATATTGTCCATGAGATCCACTGCCGTGCCATCGCCCAAACCGGGCAGGGAAAGGAGCCTATCTGCCCTCTCTGAGTCCGACAAACAGAACCTCCTCAGCAGAAGCTGTTTGAGCGCGTCGTATTTCCCGCCATGTGGAGGTGCTCGCAATAGCTGCATAACACGACGTGTAGTCAGTTGGTTGAGGGACGCCACGACCATGTAGTACTTCGGGTCATCGGAGGTGATTCCACGAAGGTGGAAAAGCGCTTCCACATGCTGGAACCACGAAGCCGGATCGCTCTGCCAGAACTCCGGTAGCCTCACGGTAGCGGTGACGGCTGCAAGATGAGGGAGTTGGGGCGGCATGGCCGAGGAAGACACCTCTTCATCTACGACTTGAAACATACTCAGCGTCGGGGTCACCAATGTGGCAGTTGAAATGAGCACACACGACTGACTGTGAACACGTCTTTATTCCAAGACTGCCAACAACAGAAAATAACGCACAATCACAAATTCGCGCCAACAAACATTAACATGAATACGCCCCCAAACGGGATGCCTGCTGGGTGAGAGGCATGGTCCTAATGTCCGCCACAGGATCATTAATAAAGCCATCTGTCACTCCGGTTGTGCGAAGCTTTTAACAAGGTTGCCTTGTGCACCGATATGTTGCAATGCTGACCAATTAAAGCCTTGTTTGTCCGCTTTAGGATCATTTTGACTTTTTAACTCAATTCCCCTGCATTTAATGTTAAAAAGTAACGAAGAGAAGAAAACAAATGTTTAATAACTCCACGTCTTAATGTGTAGATAACCACCCACTAAAAAGTTGTTTAATTGTCTACAGATGTCACAAGACTCGTCTAAATGAAGCTCCTCAAATCAATTTTGATTATTTTCTTTGCACTAAGCCACCACCAGATGGCGCCAATCTAAATTGTCCTCAACAAGTGACCTTCCAAGAAGAGAACCAATCGCCCTTATTTTGTTTTATTTAGCCACGAGTCGTCAATCGAGGATTGCAAATGTACGTTTTTGAGCAGTCGATACGACACTATTTGATGATAAAGCATTAGGTTATATGAATCAGAATTTTGTCACCTGACCCACACGGGGTAAAGCTAGTATAGAGCTGCAATGTAAATCCATCCTAAACCAAGACTTGAGTTTGTGTAAAGCTAAACAACAAAAAAAAAATGCTGCATGCTTGTAGCAGTGATGATTCAAACAGCAGGAACGAGCAAATGCACATTCAGCTTGCATGAACCTCCGCGGCCGAACTGATTGGAGTGCACTGAGGTGTGTCAGGCCTTGAATCTGACTTGCTCCTGGTCAGCTGGCTTTTTTTTTTCTTTCCCTGAAACCCTTGACTCTACCTTGCCTTAATCATCCGGCCAGGGAGCACCCAGCCATTCCTCTCCTCTGGGTACAAATCAAATTCATAGGGAAAAAAAAAAAAGTAGTGGAAGAGCAAAACCCATCTTGCTGAGCTTATCTGTAACCATGCTGTTCGTTAGCCAAGCATGTATTCGTCACCTGATTACATCTTTAGCTTGCATTTTTCTTAAAAACACGACTACAGCGATACCTCGAAGGTCAAACAAAATCCATTCCTGGTTAAACTTCAATTTAGCCAACTCTCAATGTAAAATTAAACTTTCCATGTTTTTGTCAGTATTTGTTAGTCGCTAGCCTGTTATGCCAAATCTCTATTAACAGTACATTTGCTTCTGTTAGCGGTTCTGCTTGTTTCTGTTAGCATGTTACCCTCTATAAGATTTGTTTATCTTTGCCGCTGACTTGTCGATGGTTGTTTTACATTCTCTTTCATTATGTGTATGTTTCTGTACATTAGTTTTTTCGCTTCATGAATGCATAATCAGAAAAGTTGTGGTGTTTTATAAAGGCTGGAATAGTTTAATGTCATTTCTATTCAGTTTAATGAGGCAACGTGCTTTGATATACTGATTTCAAGCTCATACCTGAAGGTACCACTGTATTTGGTTATCCACACACAAGATGCTCAGAAATGGTCGGTATTTTGAAGTAATCTTTGCTGCTTGCGTCTTCTCAGCAAGTCTTTCTTCTGACAACGCTAACCCGTACCAGGCTAGCTGAGCTGTCCAAACTTCAGCTTGATACATCACCTTCACCATCATTAAAAAAAAGTGCTTGCTGTGATTTGTCCTTTCCTTTGCCAGCCTGACTCTTCCCTTTCAACATTCCAGCCATGCAGCACATACAACAGCAAAACAACAGCCCCTGGTATTAGCATACATTGAATGGAGGTTTATGTCTGTAAACCCCAGCACGGTATAGTAATCTCAGGCTCAGACAGAAATCTCCCAAAGTAAGACTTTGCAGTCAGCCGGCACAATACTGAGGGAGATCAATTCGGATTAAGAGGAAAAAGTTGACACAAGCTTTTGTGAGGCCGGGCACTCAAATAAATATTAGCCTGTTTAATTATTCTCTAGGTTGAAAAAGCACTGAATGCCATGTCACTGTGCTAAAGGTGTAAAAAAATGATATAGGTTACACAGTATGTTATGTGGCCATAATTTAGGCTTTGTTTATATTTCTAAATAGTTAAAACAATCATCGCCAAGTAACTCTGCGTAGTTTATTGACTGTTGTTTAGCTTGTTTAGCTAGCTTGTTTAATGGAGGGGGTGTTAGCTTCTTTTCCTTACTCTGAGTCATTTGTTGCTTTGCTAACGTACTTTATTCTCTGTGAGTCTTACGTTTAGTCCTTAACCATCGTTCACAATGCGTTAAGCTCTGTTCATGATTTATCCAACTTTGTTAGCATTACAGTAATATTGTGATCCAGTTCTTTATTATAGTATGTGCTTAGTCATCATCTGCTAGCCTCTTTCAGAGATTTACCAATTAGCTCTCTTTTCTTTTTTCATTTTGTAAAGGATAGGTTAGTTTATTATTGTGCTTGTCTTAAAGGGTTTTATAAATACAGTTGACTTGAGTTGAGAATTTTTCTGGCTGTATTATTATATTTAACACTTGTTAATGGTATAACTCTCTTCTAGTTGTCCATCTTATCCATGTGTTCTCCTCTGTTTTCTTAGCTTCTGTGTGCTTATTTTAGTCATGAGTATGAGGTCAAATAGATCACACCGTCAAATGGGCTCTTGTACACCAATTCTATTAGAAATTCACATCATTTTGAAGAAGATTGTTTGCGAAACGCGGTGGCAGCAAATTGCAACGGGGCCAATTCAACAACAAAGGAAATATGATGATGCTATCATGTGATATCGGTGAGCTAACGGTATGGCTTGTTACTCAAGGACATCTATTGTTTCATTTCATTTCCTGTGCCACGTATCGTCTATGTTTTCTCAGACAGCTTGTCTCTAGGGAAACCCTCTCAGTGAAAACAAAACTTATTCCCCCACTCCAATTCAAAGATTGTGGACGTGAGTGTGGCCTCGCATCATTTGCAAAAACAAAGCACTTATGAATATTCAGAGCGAGGAGTCAAATGTCACCGTAACAATAATAGAGCTTGAAATTTGCCGGTAAGCGTTAGCTAATGAATGCGTGCAGCTCATCTCTGATTTGTTTGGATGGCAAATAATTTGATGGCTTCTCCATGGCCTCAATCATACAGTTCAACCTAGAACTTTTTCAAAAAGGACGGAGAAGGTTAATCATTGTGATCAAAACTAAAGTTGAATGGTTGGCGTGGTCTAAAATTAAATTGTTTTGAATTTTCAGAAACAGAATGCCTTTCATTGTCATTGTACTCAGTGTGCAACGAGATTAGAGAGCTCCCCTCTCCAGTGCAATACTACAATAACTTAATTATATATATATATATATATATATATATATATATATATATAAAATAGGTTAATTAAAGATTAATTAATTAAATGGAAAACAAATACGAAATTAGAAAAATAAAAACATTATGTCGCTGTTCGACAAGGTAAGGGCAGATGTGAGTGAGAGTTCAGCATGGAGATGGCTCTTGAGAAGAAACTGTTTTTCAGTCTGTTAGTCTTTGTTTTGCCAGAGGGCAACAGATCGAACAGGCGTGACCTCGGATGAGTATTGTCTTTAATGATATTGAGAGCTCTGCCGAGGCACCGACAGATTATGTCTGTCTGACTCAGTGCAGCCGCCGTACCAGGTAGAGTCACAGTACGTCAGCAGGCTCTCGGTGGACGAGTGGTATAAGGTCAACAGAAGCTTCTTGCTCAGGTTGAATTTCCTGAGGACTCTCAGGAAGTGCAGACACTGGTGGACCTTCTTTATCACTGCTGTGGTGTTGCGTGTCCAGGAGAGGTCATCGGAGAGCTGTACTCCCAGGAACTTGAATGCGTGGACCCTCTCCACACACTCGCCTTTGATGAAGAGTGGCGATGGCACAGTCTTGTTCTTCCTGAAGTCGAGGACAATCTCCTTCGTTTTTGCAGTGTTGAGCTGTAGTTTGTTTGTTTTCTTGAAGGCCAAGCCTGTTGCCTACTCGGGGTGAGGCATTTATTTGCGTATTAGTGACAATAATTTAAGCATTTACATCCAAATACAAGACTAGGCCCCTTAACTACTTGTAAGTGTGCTAAAACTGTTTCACAAAATATGTATTTTACATTATTTTGTAAAAATGGAGCGCATAATGTATATGCTCCACAGGTTTATTGCGCGAATAGTATTTCTATTTGACACGGACGAGTAAACACTCACCCCAAAACCGAAAAAAAAGTCCGACTGAGCCCAATTACTGCCTGTCAGGAGTTTTAGGGCACGTCAACATTAGCGCCAAAAGGATGTTGAAAGTTATTTAATGGCATTCCCCGGCCTGCTGAGAGACTGAAATGACGGGGCAAATAATGTGCACGCAACAAAATGTTGACAATAAATCATTTCTGTTGTATACAGCCTGACTTATATGCTAATTCCCGCTCATGAATACGGATCATTACAAATTCGCACCGTGCGGGGGATCATTTGAAGTTCAAGCTATATATGTATCCAAATTTATTATTGCGACACGTCACTGTATAAATACGACAAAGTTTGCAATTTGTGGAGTGTTAGCCGGAACATTTGTAGCGCTCCTGATTTTGGAGCGTGATTACGTATTGAAATAATGAGACAATTTGGCATGTTGAGCTCAAGTCACATTCAGCTGAGCATCCAGCTTTCATGTGTCCACAGATGAGATCTATCGCGATGAACTGGGTCACCTTAACCTGCCTTACATTGAAAACATTCAGAGATGTGAGCAATGTCTTCATATCGACTCCATGAGTTGAGGGTTACAATGAATTCTTAGTTTGAATTATTTAAAGAAACACACAGTCATGTGGTTGTAATAACCAAAATTCCCCATCTGGCTTAATTGTCTTTTGATGATTATTTGTGCTTAGAAAAAGTGCCGCACTCTAATTGAAAAGTTCATTTACTTTAAATGAATTCTCTTCAGACTGATGGTTTCCTGAGTATCCTCGTGCATTTTATTTTTCTCTCCTCGCTTGGTGAAAAGAATTCAAACAAGCTGAATGGGGGATTTTATTGTGTGTATGTTTTCTTATTTTTTCTCTTTTGATGGAACAACACAATATGGTTAAGGTTAATTAGGTTTACGCACAGACGCGCAAGATATGTTGTTGCTTTACGCGTGAAAACGACAACTACAATTGCACTGTGATTTATTGCTCAGCCCGCATGCATGAACGTCGATTCCATTTGTTTTCCTCAAACAAAAAGAAAATGCACCAACACCCCTCCCCCCCGCCTATAGCAAATGATTAGTTTATTTTTAATCAATATACTTGAACTGATGTTTCCATCCATTAATCCATTCATTCATTCACATGGTAGAGGGGAAATGTTATCTGCCCCCCAAAGATGGCAAAGGGGTGGGCAAACTTTTGGATTGTCGGGCCACAATGGGTTCTAAAATTTGACAGAGGGGGCCGGACCAGGAGCTGATGGATGGAGTGGTTTGGTAACGTCATCTCATCTGAGAAAATAAATACATTTAATTTTAAATGAAAGTGAACAAAAGCATGACAACAATAAATATGTCTTTGAAAAACCACAGTATTAGAAAATAAAACATTAACAAGGTTTATTCATTTCATTTTTTTCAAGTTCGGCGGGCCGGAGTAAAACGTTTAATGGGCCACATGTGGCCCCCCGGCCGTAGTTTGCCCATCACTGCTCTAGACGGACATTGACGAACTATTAAAGTAAAAATAAAGTTACACTGTCCGTTATATTCAATACCTGCTTTGATAACTTGGCACAAGAAAAAAAAAAATTTTTATATTGCTCGCTTGTTCATATTCTTCCATGACACTGCTGCCCCTGTGAGCGACTTTTCCCCTCTCAATTTACGTTTTTAACGTCAGGGCGTCATCCGCAGAGATTCAAAAAAGGAAAAAGTATATTTTGATGAAGTGAGTAGAAAGATTATCGATGGCAGTAAAAGTAAGACTTGATTATTATTTATTTATTTAGTTAGTTTTTTTTAATTCACAAATTGTTATTGTCTTTGTTTTACGTTTAATTTGACTTTGCGTTCCGGAGTTTGCCATTTAGATTATAAATGCACACCTATGCAGCATGTTTTTATTGATCTGGTCTGGTCTCATGTACATGCCTTGAACACATGCGAGCGTCCTGAAATGTTTTATGAATGCTACAACATGAACATTTGCTGTCTGTAAGGAAAGTGGTCGGGTACGCACAAATGATTTGTCGCAAACCTTTGACGTTACATTTTCCCAAAATATTTAAGATGTTAACTGCTATTCCACAATTATTTTATTGTACGCATTTTATTTATTGGAGTATTTTTTTGCAGCAGTTTTTTTTTATATATCACCTTAATTTCTTGTTGAAGGTAACGTGTTGCTGTTTGTTTTCACCAAAGATAAAAAGCGTTATGTTTTGCATGATAAAAAAAAGTGATGAACGTAAAGTTATTGAGTCCCAAAAAAATGGATGCCTGCAAGCAGAAAAGGGACATTCCTTATTTCCACTGTAGCCTTAATTACACTTGGTGACGAATGGGTCCAAAGTACAAAATAATTGCTCGCTGCTTTTCCTCGTGATATTGACCAAGCCATGAAAAAAGAAAAGATTTGTTTGTAATCATAATTTTTCATTTGCCACTTGGTCACTGTGATATTTTCTCTGCATCTTACCATTATTAGCCTTTTTGCATCTCATAATCGGAATAAAATAGGAGGCATGACGTTGTAGGTGTACACGAAAGCCTGAAAAAGTAGCACAGAACGCCAATTGTCATTGAGTCATAAGCATGTCGCTGACGTCGGGTGGAATCTTTGTACCTCCAAAATCCTCACTTTTCTGAAGAACCCCAAAACGGTTTGCTCAACCATTAGAATTGACTTGCTCTCTTTAATGCCATATTTCAACATTTGGTCAACAATTTGTGAAAATAACACCCACATGATTATATCTATAGGCACTGAGGGTTACACCCCAAATCCAGCATCCTGAGGCACAAAGCGGAAAGAGGGCGTCGTGGGCTAGTGGGCATCAAGGGGACAATCAAAGAGGAAACTCCAAGAATACATCAAGATGGTGGCCTCCAGGGACACCCTGCCATGTGAATGCTTCAGGCAACAGAAGCCCAGTAAGGTGAAGGAGCCAGATGGACTCTCATGGAAAGACAAGCTCCATATCACAGCGGAGTGTAAGATGCTGGCGGACAAGGCATGCGTGAAGCGGCATTACAAGGTATCAAGAACAGTGTACTGGAACGTCAGAAGACAACAGTCTTGATAGATGTAACAATCTTGAGTGATAGTGACATCCGGAAAAAGGAACACAAATAGCTGGAGAAGTACCAATGATTGAAGGAAGAAGTAGAGAAAATTTGGAGGATAAAATCAACTATTGGTGTGAGAGTGGCGTGTAATTTCAAGCTCCGCCTGTAAATGTCCCATTATTTTCTTGTGTAGGTGTCACATACGAGGGTAATTAGTATTATTATTATTACATGTGCAGATTTATTAAACTACTCACTACACATTGAAGTCATTATGTTCCATGGCTCCAATAATTTTCACAGCAGTTGGGAAGTCTTTTCCTTGCTTCTCAGTTGTGTTAATTGTCTCGGGGGGGGGATTAGGTTTTATGATATTTGGTGGAATGATATGTTTGGTTTATTGGTGTCAAAGAGTACATGGTAGCATTTTAATATGATGCAGTTCTGCATCACTGCATGCTATAACCACAATCCACATACTGTATTGTCAATGGTTTTGTTTTTAGTACCTCCACGGAGCACAAAAACCTTAGTGTGCAGTTTAGGTTTAAAAATGTGATACATTTCTTTTATAAATGATTGTTATAAAAAAATGTATTTCAAATATAATATGGACTTTAAGTAGCTCGTTTGAGGTTTAAATTAGAGAGAGAAAAAAACTAATGCAGTTAATTTTTTTTTTTTAATTACTGAATGCCGTTTGCAATTTAAATATTCCCATCTTTTTAACTGTTTATCTTCCACTTACCAGGTCGCAGGGGCAGTAGTTTAAGTAGGAAAAGCCCAGACTTTATGTATTATTAGTGGCGGGCCGTGCATTTCCCACGTAGGCCTTCAGTGAAGTCCAACTTAGTCCGACTTGAATAAATCCCCCTCATAGTACCATCGTTTATGACACCACGGCTGGACAAATAATATACAGAAAGACACTTACACGCCACTGAGTGAGTGTTGGACAACCGAGCTTCTCTTGAAAGGTCCGTCTTTAAAATGGCCTTGCAAGTGTATCTGCAATTAAATCCACACTTTTCCATCCTTCGGCCGTTGTGGTTGAAAAACGCAAGAATATATTTTACATTTTAAAACGGTTGTCAGTTAGGACTTACGGATGTATTGATTCCGCATAGCGCTGCCTCCTCAGGAGTGAGTATCCAATCACAAAAGGCGTTCATCACCTTCAGCGTAAGGCCAGCGAGAAGGCTCACTGTAACCAACTCGTGATCTGATTGGCTATCGCAACTGTCTATCAACTCTGAAAGCTCATTGACTTTCATAGAACAGATTCCCGCACGATTGTATCTGAAGGCCTCGGGAAGAATAGTGCATGCTACAGGTATTAAGAAATCTGCCTAGCAACATGAGCTAGCAAAATTCTGATTGGATAAAAACTCTAACCTAAAAATTCAACACTAGGATATAAATATATCAATGTGAAGAATATGATCATTTTTCTTGACTATGTTCGGCCTGCAGAGTAGGCCTAGAAGGACTTGACTGCCCACCACTGCTTATTTTAAATACTTAGTTAACTAAAATTTACATTACACGTACTGTAATTGTAAATATTCACTTAGTATGTAATTTAAAAAGAAGATTCACTAAAACATGCATGCTTACATTTGCATCTCGGTCATTTTATCCATGTACAATAATCTGAGCTGTAAATTTATAATCAGTGCATATGCAGACAACTCACAGCTACCAAACCTTTCATGACCTTCACCGATTGCAATACTCTGACTTGAGATCTCGACAGACTTCTTTATACATGGAAGTCGGCCGGCGAGCTGAGAAATAGTTGGACAAAGTTGCTTGTTCCTTTCAGACCGGCATCATATATTTTTGGATCAGCAATCCTTTTCCTTGCTAAAAAGTGCAGCCGGAGCCTCTCTGCAAAGATTAATGACCATTGATCCCCAAGCAAGCTCAAGCCACTGGGGCAGCGAACCCAGTTTTGCTTCCCCGCAGCCCCAATGAGCAGCTAAATCCTTATTGTGCTGCTTCTTTACATCTTGTGTGTGTGTGTGTCTGTCTTTTCCCCCCTTGGCCAACCGGGAACCGCAAAGAAGGTCAGCCGGCTTTGCTTTGTTCAGCCAAGTGTGCGGATGAGGTTTGCATATTTCCAACAATCTTGCTTTAATGTGAATTCAGGAATGTTATTCCACATCAAAAACGTCCATACAATTATAATACAATAAGCGATACGTTTCAGACCCACCAGACAGGTGAAAATCCGAAAAGACCATATTTTAAAATTGTTATATGTCTAACTTAAAACACACGTTGAATGGGTCATGCCGAAAGTCAAAAGAACAACTTCAAATGACGTAAAAACACTTTCTGAAGTGCTGAATCACTTGGTACCCGTTCTTGTTCCTCATTTGCATAATTCTCCTGAGATGAGGCAAAGTGTGTTGACTTCAAGCAGTTTATTAATGCTAACATATTTAGCAAATGCTAATAGAAATTAGTTCATGTTATGGTTATTATAAAACTTCAAACAACTGGTGCTTTAACACACAGCTCAGATACACCCAAACAAAGCGCACAAGTGGAACAATGCTCATCGACGTTTACTCTGTCCTCTTTGGAGATGAGGACTATGCCTGGAAGCGAGTTATGAACTTTCCCTATCTCTATTTGAGATAGAGATACAGAGAGATAGCGAGATGGAGAGATAGAGAGACAGAGAGAGAGAGAGAGAGAGAGAGAGAAAGCGAGAGAGAGAGCGAGAGAGAGAGAGAGGGAGGGAGAGCGAGGGAGGGAGGGAGAGAGAGAGAGAGAGAGAGAGAGGGAGAGGGAGAGAGACAGAGAGAGAGAGAGAGAGAGAGAGAAAGCGAGAGAGAGAGCGAGAGAGAGAGAGAGAGGGAGGGAGAGCGAGGGAGGGAGGGAGAGAGAGAGAGGGAGAGGGAGAGAGACAGAGAGAGAGAGAGAGAGAGATATGTGCTGATGACGGCGCGAGTTGCCCGGAGTTGTGATCGGTAACAGAGCCGTTTTGCAAGAATAAAAACGAGAATTTAATGGAGGTCTGACGTGTGTCTTTTAAAGACGCTACAACATATTAAAATATTTACTACTGAAAAAAAAGTCCTTTAGGATTAAATAAAGTGGAATTTGACTATTTTCATGTTTTTCCACTATAGTTGCAGTGACAAGGTTACAAGTAATTGGGTTGCACAACAATGTGATTATTTGCGATTTTTCTTAGCGCACATGCTAGCCGTATTAGCAGTTATGCTAACTGATAAAGAACTAACTTACCTAAACTGTGCAATAAAAAAAATCTTTCCCTGCTAATGTGCTGAAAGTGAAAGGGTTGCGTTGGTTTGGGTTACACTGTCCATTACGGTTGAAAACATATAAAAAAAAAATAAAAAAAGAAGAGAGGACTTTCATACGTTGGGCCTACACAAGGGGTGGGTCGGAACACGTTACTTTCACCCTTTTACAGTTCCTAAATTGTACTTAGAGCGACATTTTAATGCAACATAGTTTTGACTTTCGCTATATTGCGCCAGATTCTGCTCGCTACTTTGATTTCTTCCTTGTTGCGATCTATTTGGTTTTGGTTCACAAATTGTTGATACGTCACCTTGAAGTAGTTCCTTAAAAAGGAAAATTAAGAGTTATGTTTTAAAATTTATACGATTGCTCCTGTATTGTATATAAATTTTTGGAAGCCAGGAAGAGCGTTGGCCATAAAAAGGTGAATTAATTCAACAACAAACACGGAAACGCTCTGATGGCCGCTCAAGTCTTAATCGTGGGAATGTTGCCATTAGCCAATAACATCTGCTCACGCCGCCAATGTGGTTAGTCGCCATATGTCACATGATAAGAGATGAATCGGTGATGATTTGCAGCCAACATGTTGCACAATCTGCTGCAAATGATCCAAACCTGGCACAAGGAAAGCCTTCAAATGTCACTTTGAGGGCCACCAAATTGGCAATTTGTGATGTCATACAAAAATAATTACATGGTCGTGTGAATGATTACCTAACATATTGGTACTCTGCCCGAGCACGTGCAGGCTTGTTAAAGATAAATGATAAATCAAAATATATGACTGTAGGAGCAAGTTAGCCTTACACTTCTCCCAGACTAAATGCCATTTGATTTTAAAATTTTAATGTTTAGATTCAAGCATTTTAGGTACCACAAAATCAAATAAAATATTTTGTATGCACGTTGAATATAACACATTTTTTCATTAAAAAAAATTTCACATTTTATTCAAACTTTCAGATTAAGTCATACTAATAAATGAATAAGTTCATTATATGAAATCAAATATGTAGTTTAGACTTTAAAACTATGTTTTAAAATGTATATGCTGTTTAAATAAATTTAAATAAAAAGTAATGTTCTGCCATTTGGATTAAAACTTTGTTTAAAAAAAAAAAACGTACCAGTTTCAATGACATCGTTTGATTACTCTCCATGTAATAAAAAATTATTGAAATTTTAAAATGCATTTACCCTGAAAAATTGCACTGAATTTTTTTAACAAGTTTATGTTTGAATTCAATTTAATTGTATGCTGTTTAGGTTTAAAATGTTTATTCAAATACAAAAATGTAATGCACCAGTTCAATGTTAGGGAAAAAAATATGTCAATAAAAATACATACATCTTGAAAATACACATAGTTTTTTAAATGGGTGTAAAATAAATAAAAAAATGGTTATAAACCATTTTGTTTAAAAAAAAAAAAAGTAACATTAAAAATATATACATTTTCAGTTTTTGTTTTAAAAATATTCTAAAAAATTTCAAAATTGGATCGCGCACAGTTTAATTTAATATATTTTGGTGGGTCTCTCTTTTCTTGTTAGCCTCCCCTAAATAAAACATGAGTTAATTTCCCGAGATGTGCCCAAAAATATCCCCAAACATGGCACGTACATCCAAAAAAGAAATCATAATTTCTTCATTAGAATAATTGCATTTGTTGCTGTTTTGTCCCAAGTTAATTAAAGAAAGACTACAGAAAGAAAACATCACTTAGTCTAATAAAAGCAGGATGACAGATGCTGTCAGCACATCTTATGATTAATACAAATAAGACGCAGCTCCATCCTTGGCTTAACTATTTTCTGCCCCACCGCGCATCCTTTGCATCAATTCCATTTATTTCGCTAAATGGAGCAATTCATCTGGGAAATTTGGTTTGTCATTTGTGTTTCTCATCAAGCGATACCCTTCTTCTCCTCATCTTCCATGATTTTTCTTTTTCGGGCATCAGTTTCACTAAGCCACACCCTAAAAGTCATACTGGCCAATCACAGTTCAAAGAATTCAAAGACATATTTTTGGATTGTTTTTTTAGTTTTGTTTCCAAAGCCATAAATGGACGCAGATAACCAGAGCTGGGCAGACCGTCCTGGGGGCGGAACAGTCCGACCCTCCGGCCCAGCCGGACACCCATTTTTGGGACAAGGGGTGACTAATTTAAAAAAAAAAAAAGGGTTTGATCATAAATAAAGGCCCTCGTGCGTGGGATGCACCTACTCGCGAAATGGGCAAACGAGGGGGGCCGGAACGGGATCAGGGGCCAACATTTTTTTACGAACAAGCCCGGAGTACAGTACAGTACCGAGATAGCGGCCGGAGGGCGGGGGACTGACTGACAAAAAAATGGTGAAGTGCCCAGCTCTGAAGATAACTGAAAAAAAAAAAATGAACAAGCATACTTTTGTATATACTCTAAAGCAGGGGTTCTCAACCCTGTTCCTCGAGGGCGGCTGTCCTGCCTGTTTTTCCATCTCTCACTGCTGCAACACACCTGATCCAAATGATCTAATAATCTGCAAGGTCTACAGAAGCTAGATGACCATTCTGATCATTTGAATCTCATGGAGAGATGCAGCGTAGAGAGATGGAAGACATTGGCCCTCGCGGAACAGGATTGAAGAACCCTGCTCGAAAGTAAGCTACACACTTGTTTTATTAATTAAATAATGACATGTTGCTGTTAAATGA
The DNA here is from genome assembly GCF_059441095.1 of Idiotropiscis lumnitzeri. Taxonomy (NCBI): domain Eukaryota; kingdom Metazoa; phylum Chordata; class Actinopteri; order Syngnathiformes; family Syngnathidae; genus Idiotropiscis; species Idiotropiscis lumnitzeri. Next base: position 7,557,598 of record NC_142391.1, read on the forward strand.
TCATCTTCTTGATGTGGTTTCGATAATACTTAGTTTTGTCTCATGCTGTCTTGTTTTCTTGTGTTCCACGTTCTTGTCCTGTCTTACATGATAGTTTTTTTTATTTCCACCTGTTCTCGTCAGCCAAGTCCCTCGTGTCTACCAATCAGTTCCCTCAACCATTCTTGTCCGCCCGGGTGCTCTTTGTCTCATCAGTTTACTTGCGTTTAGTTCCATTCTTTTGGTCAATCTGTTTCTGTTCATTGCCGTATGGTCACGCATCCTTTGTCATGTCATGCTGCAACTAGTGATCTTTTGGATCTCTTTGTGGGGTTTCTTTTGGTGCTTACAATTAAAAAAATAATGCTGAGCTCATCAACCAAAATGCTAACTTCATTCTATGCTATCTGTGGCGCTAGCAAGCTAAGATAAGGAGGCTAGCGCCTAGTTTCAACATGCAAAATCATGTTGCCAAGGCAGATTGGCTCCATAAAAAGGCGGCGAGCAGCTGGTGCTTCGTACCCGGTGCACATCTCGACGTGATGTGGGCCCCCCGTGACATTTTCACCGCCTTCGCATCTCATCAGCGCGGTAATTAATCATTGACCAAACAAGGTGGCGCCTGGAACATCGGCACTTGCCGCATGCCACCATGTGACAGGTAAAATGTTGCCATGGTGAAGCACAACTCAGATACCGTATTAGCATCTTTAATTTATGCTGCAGTGTACATTGTTCCACCACATGACGGTTCAACTTTCATGCCACAGTTATCTCTTTGATTATTATCTAACAAAGTGAGTACACTTCACTTTTTGGGAAATATTTGATTATATCTGATTTTAAATGTCATAAATATGGACTGGCCCCCGGAAGACTTTATAAACACCGAAATGGGCCCTCATAGGAAAAAAAAGCTTGTGAAGCATTAACCGAAAGGTAGGCAAAGATAAAAAAAAGTGTAACGGCGCCAAAGCACTGGAAATGGAAGTTCGCAGAGCAATGGAAGTCATATGCACGTGTTTCTATCCCAGCTGCTTTGTATAATATGCCAAAAGTGACCCTTGAATGTAACCTGTCACTAATTTCAGGAGACCTTCCTGAACACTTCTAATGTTGTTGTTAGCGCTACGCAGTAAATTTCATAAAACATTTTACTCAAATAAGATTGCATTTTGATTGTAAATTTTCTGTATAAATCTCTCAGTAAATCTTGCGCTGAATTTTACGATGAATATTTATAGTCTTTTTTTGAGTAAAATGTACTATCTGACATTATCTGTTTACCTTTGGTGTTGGCTTTGAGAAAATGCTATAATAGCTTCAAAGTACTTGTAGTTTTCCTCCGTACCTGCAGGGGGTGCCGTGGATCAAATATCTCTGATCTTTTCTTTCCGGTGCTTTAAGTACTAAGTCAGAATGAACATCTTTGGTCCATGTTGGAATGAAAAAAAAAAAATAGTATTTACGCATTTTGAGCCATGATAACCATTGAGCCCGAGCTGGCCTGCTTCCTGATGAGGACACAGCCTGCAGGCAAAATTGAAGGCTGACAGGAAGCCAGTACAAGGTGTATTAAGAGTTGGAGTAAAGATTAACCATACACACACAAATGTGTAATGAGATGCAGAATAAGTCAAAGACGCAAATTACTTGCACCGTGATTAACTAGTTACCGTGATTTAAAAAGTATGAATACAATATTTCTCTAGATCTTTCTCTAAATTTTCTAGAACTGTTCATATTCACAGTTCAGCATTTGCATATTTTTTAACCTATCCTTTATTTGCTATCCATCTGGTAACATCTTGGTGCCGAAGAATCAATTTGAAGTGAGTCCCTTGACTTCATCTTTTGGCATTCATAGGCAATCACAAACGCGGCAAGACTCAGGGCCCTTTGTCCGCTTTGACTTTTCCCTGCTTCTGTGTTAGTCAGCGTAAATAAGCCGGTTCCTAAAAATCCATCTTTATTTTGGCCAAATGATCTTAATCCCCAAATGAACTCAAATCAAATATAAAATGAATTAAAGGGCATTTATTTACCACGCGACACAAAGTGTCCAAGCAGTGATCTTGTAACAATTGACATGTATTTCGTCTAATCAGTTTTTTAAGCAGTTGGCTAAAGTGTAAGCTAACTTACCGCCTTGCTATAACCATCAACAAGCTAACATCAACTTATAATTGTTTTAATGATAATACAAGTTGTCTCATCTTGGAGCTGACAAAAGTGTGCCTGATGATTTTTGAGGCATTGAACTGACTACATGGATGACTGCATAGCTTTAACCAATAACAAGCTAACAGCTGTGTAAAATTAGGCCGTTTTTTATATGGATTAATTTGATCTTATGAAATTGTAAAATGTCCCCTGATGTCTCATTTTTTTCATTCTTTAATAAACATACCAGTAGCGAAACTGACTGTGTATAAGAGTCTACCTTTTGAATGCTAATGCTAGCATTTGGTTAACAGCATAGCATTATTTTTACAGCTAATCAAATGGCCATGCAGATGAGCGCATAGCTCAATCCAGCCCCTAAGAACATATATTTAACCCATTCAATACCATTGACGGCTAAATACGTCATTTTTTTTACTCAGCCGGTCGTGAATGAGTTAAAAGCTAACGCATTACGTCCAACAATGGCAACCTCAAGACTCTCAGATCAATATTTCATTCCTAGTGAGTTGTTTGCTTAAGATGGATCCTTTTTGTGTGTGTGTGCGGGGGTGTGTGTGTTGGTGTTTGCAGCTTTTCACCTTGTCAAAGTGACCTTTTAACACGGTGCTCTTTATCAGCGGATGATGATGAGAGCAGAGGTGGCATCTGGAGCCAGCTTTTTAATGTGAACTGAGGGGATTTGTGGAGGGCGGCAGAACACAAAACATGGCTCCACTCCAGGATGAAGCTGTCAAAGACAACATCAGGGGAGGTTTGTTGTCACCAAATAACCTTTGCGATAATAAAATGTAAAAAGGCAGTGGGGGTGGAGTGTTGGGGGGGTCACAGGCTTCGGGAAGTTCCCCAAGTCAGGCGCACAAGCGAGGTCAGATTATTATCAAAGCTGCTGAAGCAGAAAGTTGAAGCGGTGTACGAACTGCGTGTGCTCGCTGGGGAAGATGGTGTCAGTTCAAGGCCTTTGAGTCTGCAAGACCGGAGAAATGTATCTGCAAGCGCTGGAATTATTCATATTGAGACATGCTTACCAGTCACTATTAAATCAAAGTAAGCAAAAACAGAAGAGGCGGGGAGAAAAATGGGAGCTTTTCAGCAGCGTTGCGTAGACGGACGCTCACGTCCACACTTATTTTTTTTTTTTTAATCCGCTCATTTACAATTCATGTCAAGTCACAACCACCACCACCTTCCTACTCTTCCTTTTGGAGAAGGAGGGAGTGAAAGATTGTGAGAAGAAGCAGAATAAAAAAGGCGCCTATGGGCCAATGCCTTTCTCCTGTTTGACCTTCACACGGTTCTGATCATTGATAGGAGGCGCTTTGATAGTGATGGCCACGTTTGAGCAGTAACGCCACAAAGAAAATCTGGGAAATGGCTAATAGAACGCAACTCAGTCGAGCGTGGGCCTCCACGAAGGCTTGAACAATCCTAATTTGGATCGGCACCGAGTGCACAACTTCATAGCTTTTACATTATTGCCTCGGTTGTTTTTTAGGTTAATGTCTGAATTGTTTTCAGCTATTTTCAAAATACTAAATTTGTTATGTTTGCAAGAAGTACCCGGGTGTATCTGTTTAAATCTTTCCATGCGCTGCCGTCAAGCTTGATATCACTTGCAGTCACTTTGAACTTGACGACAAGACTTGTGAATACACGAAAATATTTGAGGGTCAGGGTTAGTGGACAAAAAAAAAAATCTGAAACCAATTTCAGTCGCACTGCAAAGGAAAAAATGTGATCTAGTTTTTCACTTTCTGCTGGAAAGAATATATATAAAAATAAATATAAACACTGATTTTAAACATCATTGTGCGATCCGGTTAAATTAGATATGGGTTGAGTTTAGTGGTCCGGGTCAGGTTTGTGCGTTAGAAATTCGAGTCAATTTTTAATGGAAAACAAGCCACGAAAATGAACAGCATATTTCAAGAATTTTTATTTGGATTTATTGAATTTTGGGTACTGGTTAGCACGATGGCCTCACAGTGCAGAGGTCGTGGGTTTAACTCTGGTTCCGGCCGTTCTCTGTGGAGTTTGCATGTTCTCCCCGTGCCAGCGTGGGTTTTCTCCGGGTACTCCGGTTTCCTCCCCGAATTCCAAAAACATGCATGGCAGGCTGATTGGACGTTCTAAATCAGGTGTGGGCAAACTACGGCCCGGGGGACACAATGCGGCCCGTTTTAATCCGGCCCGCTGAACTTGAAAAAAATTACATTTGGCTCCAGGACAAGCAGTATAGATAATGGATGGATGGGTGAATTTAATGTCAGGGTCACTTTTTTGCTGGAAAATTATGACATCGGAAATAAAACCGGATCATATTAATGCTGGATTAATTCAAATAGATATGCCTGCCCGCTCGCTCAAACAGCAGCAGCAAAGTCATCATCAAGCATGTTCGTGGTTACATTTATAATCTTTATGCAAATGAGCTCCACTTCTCTCCCACTCAATAAAACAGCGAGCGGAACCACCCACCTGGTTCTGTTGAAAGACCGCTACGAGAGTAGCGCAGACTCGCACATCAACGCATCCCCGGGAGCCTCCGAGGCAGTCGACTCGTGTGCCAGATGAGGAGTGAAAGGCAGATCAATAGAGATCAGGACTTAAATGAGGAGTGATTTTAATTGGCCGACTCTTATTGACAAGCGCTTCGCTCAGCTGCTTGGACTTGCTCCGGGGCTGCGCGACCTGCCTGCGCCCGATGAATATTTGCTGATCCTCAGCTGTTCATGTAACCACCAAGGGTGACAATATCAAGAGGCGTTTTTGAGCGCCATCCTCCCATATCACTACGGCCTGACAGATTCTCCTCTCGCTGGAATTTTAATATACAGGAACCGTCCATATATTTCATTCTTGGGCAGCTGGCTACGGTGAAGCCCTTTCTTTCCCAGCAGCTCTTAGAAACAGTAATCCACGCCTTCGTTACGTCTCGGCTCGATTACTGTAATGCGCTTCACTTTGGAGTCAGCCAGTCCAAACTCAAGCACCTCCAACTGGTCCAAAATGTTGTCGCTCGACTTTTAATTGGCGCTCGGAAAACGGATCACATAATCCCAAACTTGGCCTCTCTTCTCTGTCTACTTTAGAGTTCGCTTTATGTTACTTCTCTTCCTCTTCAAATCTTCGTCTCTCCGGCGTACCTCTCCGAGCTCCTCCACCCCTACGCACCTGCTCGTTGCCTCAAGTCTGCGGACCGAATGCCGCTGGAGGTGCCGAGAACGAAGCGCAGCCTCAGAGCGGGATCGTGCCTTTTCTGTTGCCGGTCCTTCCCTTTGGAATGACCTCACATTAAATGTTAGGCAAGCCTCCTCTCTGTCCACTTTTATAACCCGTTTAAAGACACATTTTTATTCTTTAGCGTTTGACTCAACATGAGAATATCACTTTTTTGGTGTTGTTCTGGTATCTATTGTTCATATGTTTTATTTTGTGTTCGAATTACCTGCTAATTTATACGACTCATACGGAAAGCGCTTTGTTACAGCTCCAGCAGTTGTGAAATGCGCTATAGAAATCAAATTGTATGGTATTATTATGTCCGGACCATTTCAAAACCTGTTGATGAGATCTAGGAGCTTTAAGACGTCCAATATGCGTCGCGCAATTTGATCACGGCGCTATCGATGAGGCATAAAAACTCAACGGGTCGGATTAAGAGTTGCCGACACTGCGAAACTGGATGTCATGCTCTAAAGGAGTCTCTTGTGTGAAAGCAATCAGCAGTGCGAGGGGAAACTTAGTTTGTGCAACTTTGCATTCACTGTTCGAACCGGCAATGATGGTCAAGTGAAATAAATAACAAAATAAATAAAATTTTTAAAAAAATCAATCAATAATGTAATCAAATGACAAATTCCTAACAAATGGCAAGCATGCATCTTCGCCCCCTTTGCGAGGACCCCCGAAAGCTTATCAGCAGTCAAGGGACTGAATCATTTCCTTGTGGGCACCGTCTTCAGTCTTGCGCTGGCTTCTTTGGGGAGTTTTAATTGGTGGCTGGATAAAAGTAGACTTATTAAAATGACAACATTGCCTCTCTCGGTGTATACCTTTACTGGCCCAATTAGGATTTTCTTTTTTCTATGAGAGCCCGTAAATAGAAGCGAAAAAATATTTTCAGAGGGGTTTGGCTGGTATCCAGCAGAATTGCTTTGATGCGTTAATTGGCTGCTGTGGTCATATTATTCGGGGGGCAGATGAAGCTCAAAGTGCTTCTGGTCAAAGGAAGGGAATGCGCCTTCTGCTTTCATCTTGTCTTTTCCCCCTCAAAGAACACCCCTAGTGGTTTTTGTTGAACTTTCAGAAATCTATTATCCAAGCTGAACAAGAGCCAGCGAGTGCACCGTCCAAATCACAAGAGAGGAAGATGAAAAGAACGCTCGAGCAAGGATTCCCAAACAGGAGTAGGGATGCACGTAATTAAAAGTGTGGTATTACGATTCTGTCTTCGAGTGCCCACTTCATGGCACAGACGTGCCGCTGCCATGCTGACACCCGTACACCCCTCGCGCATCACATTTAAAGGGAATGACAGGATCTGCTTTGGTTGACCATGATTCAAATCAGCAGTGACCCCCCCCACAGCAGCGCAGCCCCCCCTCATGTAAATCTGCCGGCCTGCACTCTGTGTTGAACCGCCATCCACCCCGTAATACAGCATGGTCAAATAGAGCCCCTGGTGGTTCTTAATTTTCTTCAGACAAATTATTCATCTTTTTGTGGGCCTCAATGTGACGTAAATCACAACTCTACCAGTGGCCCATTTTAATCGTAAAAGTGGTCAACGTCGTTCTAGATTTTGGGGGTACAGGCGTTGGATTCTTGTTTGCATATTCTCTTGGCTTGCGTGGGTTTTCTCCAGGTTCTCTTACTTCCTCCCGAATTCCACAAACACGCATGTTAGTTTCACTGAAGATTCGAAAGTGTTCAGAGGTGTGGATGGGAGACCAACCAGAATCCTGGAACAATTTCGGTTTGATGTAGATCACCATTTGGGAATGAATAACTATAAATACGGACGAGGGTAGGCTTTTCTTTACAAAAGATGAGGAGTCATTAACTCATTCACTGCCATTGACGAGTATAGAAGCCCAAAAAATAAATACAAATGAATGAGCTCCCACTCGCTCCGAAGTTGACGAGCACTGATTGCAATCCTCTGACTTCCTGTCGGACTGCGAAAAAGTGATGGTGATGAGGCGAAACCGTCCAGATTCCTCAGATCAAAGAGTCTTGCTCAAATCCCTCCGTTCTATACTGAAGTTCTGGATTAGTGGTAGAGCTTTTTTCAGGGCCGCTACCGATTAGTAGTCATGGAGGCCGATGACAGAAAACAGCAACTCCAAAACTTGATTTAATTTAATTGCCTTTAAGCGCATGTTTATGAAACAACTTGAGTGATTTACAACATGTTAAAGCTTTTTTTTTAGTTCTTAGAAAATAGATGACTTAGTTTCAAAAGTCTAACAAAAAGTGCACGGAGCTCCAGACTCAGCTGTATGTATTATAATTCAATGCAAACTTTAAAGTTTACTCTGGAAAAAAAATTATTTTAATTGCGAGTTGTAGTAGACTGACATTTATTCAAATTTCGGCAAAGTTGTAGTGCGTGTGACTCGAGGTGAAAAAGCAAACAGCCAGCTTACTGCTGATTGGCTGGTGCCCACTGCACAAGGAACCAATCAGATGATGCTGTGGGCGGGCCAATTTGCTTCTGCAGGCAGGGCCACAAGCACTGCAAAGAAAGAGAGAGGTGTGCTGCAGCGAGCCAAAATAAACCATTTTATAATTTATTTAAATTACTAAAAAGGCCGATGCCGATTATCGGCAAAATACCAAATATCGGCTCCGATAATCGGTTTGGCCGATATTCACTATTCTGGATGCATGGATGCAGTCTTTTAAAGAGCAATAAATTGTACGGATTTGAGGGATGAAAGAGAAGCAGAATATTTCCCCAAGAATTATTCCTCAAAGTGTTCTTTTCGCAGTCAGATAATGATCTATTTCTCACTCGCACTGTGTCCTACTTGGACTACTTATCTTAGTCGTGTTGGGGGTGCGATAATCATTTGATGTAGAGGACTAATGCGGTTGTGTCCTTCATTATTAGACTTCTTATTTATTAGCCGGAGGTCGGTTTGAAGAGGAAGGAGACTTTTTATGGCGTCAGGATGGTGGTAAAAAAAAAAAAAAAAAAGGGCTCTGTAGACTATTTGCACGGATGGAAGGTGAGGAAAAGAAAAGAAGTCAGCTCGATAAGCGAATCGATAATTTTTGAAACATTTACAAAGGGGCAGCAGGAGGAGTTCCCGACGACTCCATTTTGAGTAGCCCTGAGCTGCGAGCCTGTTATGTTTTTGTATGCCGCCCATGATTTATTGCGAGCACCTTCTGTTCCATCTAAAGAGAGACAGAGAGAGAGAGAATGTTGTCAGAGGGGGGGGAAAGCGAGGACGGCTCATTTCTATTAATCAACAGTGATTCAACGGCGAGGGTTATTTTCAACCCATTTTGTCATCCTATTTCCATCAATTGCGCTCACGAATACACGATTCCCCTTCGATGTGTTAGACATAACGTGGCCGTTTTTGAAAGAAAAAAAAAATGTCAACAAATTCAATCGATCGACTGTCATAGAGGAACTATTCCGCATTTTGCAAGCGTTATTGCTCTTTCGGTTTCAGTGATCAATTGATGTGAGGAATTTGAAAATTAATTCCAAAAAAAATATTGACCCAAATTATTTATATATTTTTTTAATTTAGAAAAGAGTCTAAATTCACAAAAACAAAATAAGTTTAATCAACAAGACACAACTATAATATGACAGAAAAAAAGGTCGAATTGGAAATCCATGGATAGTAAAAAAAAATAAATAAATAAATAAAGGTGCCAGAGAATAAACCTTTTTTTTATTGTTTATACAAACACAAATGTAATAAATGCTTAAGGCACCTAAATTATAGAGATAAACGTATTTTTCCTTAACTATTTTAACTTTGGAACCAGACTGCCTGTATTTCACTGGCTTGGAGACCCGGCCAACAGCAAGGTTATAGAAATATTTCAAACTAAACTTGAGAAAGCATTTACATGAACAAGATAACATGAAAAGGAGGGGGAAAAAGCTCAACCTAATAATAAAAATTTAACAAAAAGCTTTTTTGAGAAAATGCAAACTACCGTATTTTCCGGACTACAAACCGCTCCTTTTTTTTTTAACCATGTGGCTAATACAACGGTGCAGCTTTTACGTGGATTTTTCTTTCACCTGTATTTCAGAAAATATGCTAAATACATCTTGATTTACTTATCTATTTGTTTTTTCTCTTGGGTCTGTTCTGTTTTAATTAGCAAATTTGTTGCCGTGTTAAAAGGCACTGTTTTAACAATCTGTACCTTTATGTGCATTCGCAATACAAAATCGTTTTTTACATGCAGTGAACAACTCATTTTTTTCAACATAGAAAACTCCGGTTTATAGCCTGGTGCGCTTGTATGTTTTTTTTTTTTATTATTCTTAATTTTATTTAATTTTATTTAATTTTATCTATTTTTTTTTTTGCCTTTTTTTTCCCAAAAAGAGTTACTGCTGCTTATATGCAGGTGTTTCTTTTTGTCTCGAAAATATGGTAATTAAAAACTGACAAAGCCGTTCTAAAAACAAATTCAAACTAACTGAACTAAAAGTCCAAATCTAATGAAGAGTAACCATAATGAATAATCCCAAACTAGCGTAACCCTTGTGAGTGCTGCTGTTTTGGGTAGAAACAGTGCAGTTGAGCTCAGAAGTTAACTCCAAAGTGCCCTGAAAATAAATGAGTGTCTAATTGAGGAAAACTTCTTACTCATCGCTTGATAGTTTTAGATTCGTGGGGTGTTTTTCAGACAAATATTTACTTGCAATTCTGATTTTATTTTTCCACTGCCTATGTGTTGGTTAGCATTGGACCGGTTTACGCTTACTTGCCGCTACAGGAACTTAATTCCATCATAAACCGAGGATATCTTGTATCGTTCCACAACACTGATTTCATCGAAGAACAAACATTGCAGGAGTTGTTTACGGAAGCGACTGAAATTGTTTGAGTGGCACATCCTCCCATGGAACAAAAGATGATCCCCAAGAACCCTTTCCTGGATCGTGAACAAGCCCAGAATCAAAACGGTTTGCGCTTTTCACTCAATGGAATACATTTGAATGTATTAAAGTCTGAGGCGTCCTTTTCTCTTATGATCGAGATGTGTAGATTAACTCAAAAGCCGTACAGGCGATACATCTCGTCTCACACACTTTCATGCTAAACGCCTTAAAGCTCTCATTAGTTTCCACCGCCGCCAGGGTCTTTTTTCGGCCCGGCGTGCACCGCTACAGACAATAGATCTCCGGAGACGCGGTGACCGTGCGAGCGTTTCGCGCAGCCTCATTATCAGAGATGCATCATGCCTCGCGTTCTCGCCACGCTGGTGCAAGTGGACGGCAGCGGTTGGGAAGGGTTAATTGAGCGTTTCGGTGACGGGGGAATCTTTTTCTTTTGCTGCCACTTTGACAGATCGAAGTCACTCTGGTTTTCGGTGCAGCCGGAACCTCATGCTGACCAAGTAAGATCCCCTTTTTTCAACCTCTTCTCAACCGATTTCTCTTTTTGGATCCAGGGGAAAATTTTCCAAAGACCCCATCGTAACCCTAATGTCAATTAAACCACCCTACCAGCCGCTTTACTGACGATACAGGCGCAAAAAAATGCGCAACTTCAAATGCTAGCTGGTTTTACACCATGGTTATCGTGATAGCTTGCGATCAAAGAAATGATCGTCTTTTTTTTTTTAAATTTGCTGAACTCAGGAAGAGCAGGAACGAAGAAACGCCTCTTAAAATGTCCACCATTCTGGACGAATAGGCAAGGCAGCTGTATTTGTGTATTCGTGTAAGGAAACTCAATGTGCTTCACAGGCACTGAAAAATAAAATGTTGAATTTACTCTATTTGGTCAAGCGATAGCACAAAATAAAATCCTCTGCATCCAAGCGCATTTTTTATTTTTATTTTGTGCAACCACTTGACAGAATAAAACTGAGTTAATTCAACACACCATTTTTATTCTGTGTAATTACAAAACAACATTTAAGGGCAACATTTAAAGGCAAACTACATTTTCCAGGCATACATATTTGTTTTAAAAAAAAACTAAGAAAATTAAGGCAAGGTAACGTATACAAATAAAAAGTACTTTATAAGAATCACTAAAAGAACGTACAGCGCAAGAACATTATTTTCTAAGTGCTCTACATGACATCACAGTTATGGGGGAAAAAGCTAAATTTTTAATGGATTTAAAAGCATTTCAACTTGAGGCTAACTTTACTTCCATTTGTGAGCAGCACAACAGCTAAATGCCGATGCACCATGTTTACGTTGAACTCTCGGCTGACATCGCAATATATTCCATGAGCATTTGGCCACTGATTTATCCACCAGTAGAATAATTTTCAAATCTTTTCTACACGAGGATTGAGTGTAGTCTTTCGTACAGGAGTAATATGTCCTGATGCCATTGTCGTGGAAATAAGCCTCTTTGTTAAAGACACATGACCAAAAATGATCACAAACGCTGGCAGGCTTTAAATCATAGAAATCGGCATCTGTCGTAAAAGCCACGTCATGAAATATTACTGCTGCTGCTGCTGCTGCTATGCCTTGCTCAACATGGCAAGAACGTCTGACCTCTAGACAAGCTGACTGGTATTTTAAACGGTTTTCCGCTAGTAAAAGCAGATTATTATATTTCAATCTGTTCATTGCTGAGCCGACCGGGTTGATGTTTCATGTTCACAATGAAGTAATGATCACTCGATAATCAAAGCAGGTCATCAGTGTAAAAGAAATCTTGTTAATTCTGCCAGTCTTTTTTTTTTTTTTTAATAAAAATTATAATAATTATTACACAATCAGTGGCGTATGTTTAAGTGTAATTGTCAAACCCAACTTTTCATGCACTGACTGCTAAAATCTTGAACTGAGGTCAAATCAGACTTCCAGTACACATGTAGTGTGTTATTTGATTACCAACCTGCACATTTAATAATTGTAATTGAATAAAAAAAAAAAAATGTCTGGACCTCGGTTGGCCGCTGCAAGCATTAGTCAATCAAGCCTAAAAGCATTACTTCAAGTCCTTCTGAGTGATTTTGCCTTTTCAGTGGGTCTTTTTTTTTTTTTTATTCTATCAGATTTGAAGACACCTCAATCAAATGTCAATCTTTAATGGCTTTCCTTGTGCTCCTCCCGTCCGTCTTTGACATTCCTCAGCATCCCATTCCGAGCGATGCGGCCTCTGGAATGCTTTTACACTGTACGACCTGCGCGAGAAGCTCATCTGTCTCTCGGCAGCACAGAAATGAAATTTCAATCTTTAACATTGTTGAATTTTGATTTCTCTCATGTCCGTCGCCTCCATTCCGCCTTCATGTTGTTGGCTAATTAGGATTAATGGTGTCATGCCACGGAACCATGTCAGCGCCACTTTAGCTCCAACCATGTCTTTTGTCGTGTTGGGAATTTTTATGAAAAAAAAGTTCTCGCTATATGAGGGGTGGGGAAACCTTTTGATTGGCGGGCCACAGTGGGTTCTAAAATTTGACAGAGCGGCCGGACCAAGAGCGGAGGGATGGAGTGTTTTGGTAACCTCACCTCATCGGAGAAAAAAAAAATACATTTGATTTTAAATGAAAGTAAACAAAAGCATGGCAACAATAAATATGTCTTTGAAAAACCAAATAAAACATTAACAAGGTTTGTTAATTTAATTTTTTTAAAGTTCGGCGGGCCGGATTAAAATATTTAGCGGGCCGCATGTGGCCCCCGGGCCGTAGTTTGCCCACACCTGCACTATATTGTAGATTTTCTCGACCTGGAATTTATCCCCACGGAGAATAGAGCTTTGCAATATTTTTTTTTTTGCGACCAACTCGGAAATTAAATCCGTCAGGAGTCCTGACTCAGGACTGTTGGTTCTTTCCTCCGTGATTAGAAATACAAGAATGTTCACTGTGCTAAACTTTACAGCCTTGAAGTTGATCATTGTTTAAAAGTTCTCGGAAGGACAAATGAGAGATGGTTGGATGTGAGGGACACAATGAAGAGCAGATGTGTTTTTTTTTTTTTTGTGCTGATTACATCTCCATTAATTTGGATCGCTGAGGCAATCCCCGTTCAAGTTGGTGCAAAAGATGTTGACCAATTCCATTTACTCCACAAAAGGTCTATTAGGGAAGTTTATCCTTTGCTATTAATCAAACAAAAGTGTTTGGTGAAGCACTTTTCGCAGTTTCACCTTAAGTGTTTTTGTCTCTGGGAGTACAAAATGAATTCATATATTTTGATTCATTTTGTATTAATGTGGTTTCTGTCAAAGGAACAGAACTCCACTTGTCATCATGAAAAATTTTGCAAGAAATCAAATGAAAAATTCCGCAAAAAAAATATACCAATCATGTTAGATTAAAAGTGTAATTTATTTCTATCATGAAATTTTAAAAAAATCAACGCAGGTTAGATCGTTTAAGATTAAATAACATTTTATATTATTCATGAGTGGACAATTTGGGACCATATTTATACGGATCATATTGCGACATAATTCCTTATCCTTAAAGCGACCCGTTTGCTAATCTGAAAACAAAACCGATTGTATTTTTGTCTCTATTTAATCTCATGTAATATTTCCATATTTGGAATATTTTTTTGTAACGTACCTACATCATGTACAACTTTTGGACAGGAGTGAAACTGGTTGGCCGGCCTTGCGCATATCTGATGTTGCTCACCGTGGTCCAAAGAATGCTCAAGAAGTTCATGTGAAAGCTCAGACTCATGGAAAATGGATTAATTAATCAAAGAAACATGAAACAATGTGATCGTAATGAATGGAAGAGGTTATCAATCTTTTGGAGTCCCTGGATCGCTTACAGGGTGGAATTTTTCTAAGGAGCCACTCATCATTGTAGCAACAATGAATCATAACCAAAATGTGCACCCCTGAACGGCATGGAAAATATTTATTTGGGGAATGTTTCAAACTGAAATATTCATTACTGTTTTGATGAAAAAGACGAAACCTGATCCAATTGGCACAGCTTCCTCGCTTCAGCAATTTAGTGTTGCCAACTTTGCCATTAGATTGCTATATTTTACGATTCATTTGAATGTATTCCTGCTCAGACAAAATGAAGGGAATAATTTTCATTTTTTTTTTATATATAACAAAAGAAAGGGGCCTGTCTAACCCACAGTACATTGACCATTTCCAAAAATATGATGTCCCTTTTAAATCAGTAATTTACCAGCATGTTGGGAACTTTTGACCCGAGGTATGTGCCACCAAGTAACAAACATTTTGCCAAGGTCGCCTTGCCTCACCGCCTTGATGTCAGATTTGGAACACATTAGAATCATATCAGAGATTTTAATTGGCGCAAATTTAAGTTAAGTACATCAGTTAGTAGATAATTACTTAAGTAATTTTTTTAATGGCCCATTGGTCCTCATATGCACGTATGCACTTAAAAAAAAAAAAAAAAAATGACAGAATCGTTTTCCAGACACCAGTTTTTAGACTTATGACCTCCAAGAGGGGCCCTTGCTTTTGAATGACCAGCATTAACCGACATAAAATGATGAGTTTTCGGGGCACTTATTGAGACTGCGACAAATCGTTTTCAGTCCACTACAATTTTATACAACTAATTTTGCTCACCGCGTTTCTCAAATTGCTTCAACAAACTGTCGTCTAGCATAACTTTTGAGCTTTTGTCTTTACCGCCTCTCCTCCGATACTTGAAGGAAGCGCATTTTCTGCCCCTTTTTGCATCACAGCTGTGTAGTTGGAATTTTACACGCATGACTTGCGTCACGTTTGTCACCTATGAGTTGGTCGCAACAATAGACTGTTGCTGCTCTTCATGACTAACGATTTTTCCAGACAAACAACCAGCGGTGGGAATAAGTGTTCATTAGAGCTGCCAAGGCTCGGTGCTTAGCTAATGACCAATTATGGCTCAGCTTCACAAAATAGGTGAGTCCTGATTGGTCGTTACCTGAGCAACTGTGATGTCATTGACAGTCGCCAGAAGTGACAAAATGGTTGCCCCCCCCCCTGAAATGTCTAATATCCCACAAACGCAATATGAATCAGAATGTCGTGTTTAGATTTGTGAAGGCGCATCAAACATTTTATTGCAAAGACTTTTTTTTTTTAGGTTGACTTCCCCTTCAACTCATTCACTACCATTGACGGCTAAATACGTCAAAGATTTATTTTTTTTTCACTCGGCTGGTAGTGAATGAGTTTAATAGGTCAGACTTGTAGTCTACTTCGAGTTTAAGTCAAATTGAGTCTTTTAAATAGCAAATCAACATTAAGTTGAATCTTTGGTAAGTTTTAGCCAAGCAAGTACC